>NC_083464.1:31625370-31645370 GCF_030014155.1 Tachysurus vachellii
ACAGAGGTTTGGCCTGCCTTGGATCTGAGCTACTCTGAGTGAACAAATGCAAATGAGCCAGGCCTCACAGGTGATGGGGGTGTTTGCACAACAAAACCAGGGCTGAAGAACTGTGAAAATCTCAACAGGGGGGAATCACACCTCGGGACCCGCACCAGAAAATAAAAAAGTCAGTAAATCTAGTGTTAAATATTCAGGACTTCACAGTTGGTTAATCTTCAGTAAATGTTGTAGATCTCCACAGTTACAAAATACAAAGGCTTCTCTGATTGACCTTTAGGGGTAAACCAACTTTTTCATCTCATCCAAGCATAAAATTCATTTTATCTCTAATATCATGCTCTTTATTTTTCTTTTTCACAAAATTCTCAGAAAACAGCTTGAAAGCAGAAGATCCAGACATACATAACATCATGCTTTGTGTTACTCCACTCAGGATATCTTTAGATAACCTTTGTACATTGTATTTCTTTATAATAAAACCAATTCGATGCTCCAATACGAAGTACCACAGGTTCTCTCTACGTAATCAAATAGGCATTTTTATGAGGGTTCTTTATCTGTACATGGAAGATCTCCATATAAAGCGCGAGTCCATTTTACAACAGCAGCAACGAAAGCCTTCCAGCTGCGAAGTAAACGGTGTGATATGACTGTGTGATACTTATTACAGAATAAAGGGCATCACAGAACACTATCACAGTCACCACACCTTTCAGAATGCTGTTAAAAATTAAAGCCTCTATCTAAACTTACGTATTGTGTGTGTGTGGTGCAAGAAAAAAACCCGACAAATCAAGGTCAAACCCACGATGGACAACACGATCGTTCCTTATCCTTAGTATGTATTAATGCACTTAAAGAAAGAAAGCTTCCCAAATATTTTGACATTTTATACTACCGCTATTTTCCTGGGTCTCTACTTACAGTACACCTGCTCACCTAAGACGGTCTACCAGTAAACCCTGAGACAGATCTGCAAAGCTTACAGTTCCTCACCGTGTTCTTCGACGATTGTAAATAGAACGGCGAGGTGTAAACAGATTCTGTGGTCAAAAGCAGATCCTAAAAGTATATGCACCATATTGCTGGAGACCTTCGATCAGACTGAGGTTGTACAGTAAGTGTCATGGTCTTTGGTGTAATAAGATGGAGCAGGATTGGATCTCTAATCAGGAAAATCTGGTTTTGTTTTAGGCTGCAAACTGGACACCGTGGAAGCAGGGAAAGGTGGACGGTGGACAAGAGCAAACACTGTTCCAGTGCCATACTGGGAAAACACCAGAACTGCTTCTCTAGTAAACAACATCTAATCTCTAGTAAAAAAATAAATAACTGGACAAGTCATTCTCGCTCGCTGCTACCCGACGGTGTAGACACCGGGGACGATGGACATGTCTGCTGATTCTGTGCGCTGTACTGTACACATTTTTGTGGTACTACTGTACGACTGCTCAACACATTTACACCTGACTGCCTGTAATATTTCTGTGCATTTAATCTGTACAGAAATCTCACTAACTTGCTGTGACATGTCATTTCCACTCATGGATTAAAATAACACTCGACTCTATTCTTTATCACATCGCTAACACTTTCACACTACAGCCCTCGCAAGAGACCGAGTGTAAATCGATGACGTTACAACGACGGTAATCTTCATTCAGTTCTCCAGAGATGCGCCCGTCAACCAAGCAAACAAACACGTCCTGATAAATTGGTTCGACTGAGTGAAGCTACTCAAAGCTTAATGTTAGCGTGAAACAGAACCGGCAGACTCACGTCATGGATGAAAAGTCGCCGCTTTCCGAAAGACCGTCTGCATTTGATGGCATTTAGAAATACAAAAGCAAGCAAAGGGTAACTCGGGAGGACCGAGGAGACGTCTTTACCGGTCTGCTGTGAGATGGAAAACATGTGAACGTGCCATGGAGGGTAGACCTTGACCTCAGAGCTCTGCTAATTATTAATAAAGTTTTCATTCTGCTGCACAGTAACCTTGTTGTGTCATTCAGTCATTATGCAATCGGAAATGCCGTACAACGGCGGATCGGGTCGACGTGCCACGTTCCAGGGCAACTCAAGCGGATTAACGTGGATATTTAATATTACATATGATCCGAACTGCTGCACTTGAGATTTTATATCTAGGAATTCAGCTTTGGAGCATCAGTGTAATCATGATATATGTAAGATCACCACAGCGCTGGTGGTGACAGGAGAAGACGTTCTGAAAGTGCTCTTGTCTAGAACTCCACCGTCATGCCGCTGTCAACACAAAGAGCCTTTTAGGTTTGAGCCGATTCCTGTGGGAGAGCAGGAAACTCTCAGCTTCCCTGCTGGCACGCCTAAATCACACAGCGACCGGGTTACTAATGCATCTGCCCGGCCTTTTAAAGGTAGACTCACGCTTTTTAGGGGTGCTTGGGGAGGAGTTCGCTTTCATTCAGATTCCAAAGTGCATATTTTTATTTTAGAAAGTTATAAATAAGAGCAACGAGTCAGATATTAGATACCGGTATCAACGTGGACACGTCCGTACCGTGTAGGCAAACCATCAACTACGTCTAACACGTTAACGCTGATGTGTGCAGCATTTCAGTGACGTGCTGTCAGCTATAGTGTGTGTAAGTCCCTGAGCTGAACCTGTAACGTCAACTCTGTGCTTGATGACTAACCTGATTAAGAGATTAGTGCTTATTGTTGGCTGCACATTCTACGACCCAAATACGTCCTCCGTCTCTTCTGACCTCTCGCTCTAACTCAATCTACAGTGGGGCTTGAAAGTTTAGGCACCCCAGGTAAATTTTTGTATTAATGTGCATAAAGAAGCCAAGAAAAGATGGAAAAATCTCCAAAAGGCATCAAATTACAGATTAGACATTCTTATGATATGTCAAAAAAAGTTTGATTTTATTTCCACCATTTACACTCTTAAAATAACAGAAAACAACGAAAATGGGGTCTGCGAAGGTTCGGGCACCCTGCAGATTTTATAGCATGCACCGCGCCCTTTGGAAAGCTGAGACCTGACAGTGTCATGGATTGTTCTCAATCATTGTCTGGAAAGACCAGGTGATGTCAATTTCGAGGGTAAATGCCCAGATGCCCAGACTCATCTGACCTTTGCCTCGACAATCGGCACCATGGGTTCTTCTAAGCAGTTGTCTAGAAAACTGCAACTGAAAACAGTTGACGCTCACAAAGCAGGAGAAGGCTATGAGAAGATAGCAAAGCGTTTTCAGATGCCAATATCCTCTGTTCGGAACGTAATTAAGAAATGGCGGTCAATATTAATTCTAAGAAATGAAGTCTAATGGGAACATTTTTAGAAGTAAAACCTCTAGTTTTCTGCCCGGTCACATTTCAGTGTCCTACTGTAGAAACCTACTGTAACTGGGAATGTAATAACATTATGGTGAGTTACACACAGTAGCTACTTGTGCATTAATACAGACGCTGAACGACTATCTGACCGTTAAACTCTTCTAAGGTCCTCGGTTTTCCTCACAGTTTGATGGTAAAGAGAAAGTGAGAAATCCAAAGCCTAAATGTCTGAGACAGCTGTATTTCACATCTGGGATCTTAGTTTAAACTTGTAGTCAACAGGCAGGAAAAAACCCACTGATGCTGTAACTCGTTATTAAATCTCACCACCCACTGCACTACTGTACACTCGGTCGGTGGGCGGATGTCTTTTTCTTTCTTTCTGTTGAATTATCTGTGTGGATACGGTCAAAACTGAACAAAAGTGTGTGAGCTAACCGAACCGTCTGCTGCTTACTGACAGGTTAAGAGAAAATAAAGACTGGAGCTGTGCTACGTTATAAACCTTATCAGAAGCAGATGACGGTCAGATAGTAATAAGTGTCTGTATTAATGCACATTACTGGCTATGTGACTCACCATAATGTCATTACGTTACACTGTTTACTTGTTTTTAGCACCACCTATTTGAGCCTTGGCCCTATTATACAAGCCTCTATGCAACGCACACGGCCTGAAATAACTCCTGTGGATGAAAGCTCTTGTTTCAAAGCTCACAGTGATAGAGATTTTTTATAGAAAAGACAAGAACCGGAATGACGGTGTGACCAAATACCTACAAAAAAAAAAAAAAAAAAAAACCTGACTTGAAAGAAGGAGCTGGAGGTCATTTGGCTCCTCGCAAACAAAGCTGCTTGTTTTCTACAAATGAAAGTTCACAGACCTCTCGACTTTCTGGAGATCAGATTAGATTGTCCTGCACCTTTCTGTCAAAGGACTACGCACTTAGAGCAACTTGTACAGAATCAAGTCTGGGTGTTGTTTTTAAATCCACTTGGTTTTCATGAACACCAATAATTCAATTCAATATTTTTTCAAATACAAAAACACAGATTTGGTAAAAAAAAATGACATAGCTACCAGTAAGATGTTTCAAGTTGATGGGGAAAAATGATTTATGTTCACACAATATACAGCTATACAATTGCTTCAAAGAAAGAACTGACAACATCATACAGTAGTTACAACTGATTGACCCGTTTTCCTGTGAACCGAAACGTAAGCTCTTAAACTTTCCTCATTCATGTCGTATTGTTCAAAGGTTTATTGTTCTCTCAAATGTCATATTTGCAAAGTGGGAGGTCAAACTAAAATAACTAGTCTTGCTAGATCACATTACAACTTCTGCATTGTGTAGTTAAAATGATGGTGAGCACAATATTGTGGACTGACAATTCGTTCATTTATCTTCAGTAAAGTCAGTAAAGTCAGTAAGAGTTAGCTAAATGTGCTAATCCACATAAGCCTGCAGTGTTCAGCCCAGTCCTGAACATCGACATATTGTAGCTGTGTATGACAAATACTGACTATGCAGTGAGTATGTAGTCATATAACACATTGTGAAAGTTTTTAGCTAATACTATAGCTATTAGATGCCGTGTTCCCTTTTAAACTCAGAAGAAAAAAAATGATATTAAAAACTTTAGCTGTGCTTCCGCGTACCTACATGTTCCTGGTCCTGATATTCGATATACTACTGTATGTAGTTCGACAGAACGTAAATAAGAATTTGCATTCAAAAAACAAAAAAAAAACAAAAGGAATAACACGAGGATTAATATGGAGTTGCCCCCTCACTTCTTTGTGGGAATTAGAATAAAGAAAGGACTTGTGAGGTAATAAATAAATGCCTGGCTCACACACACATACATTACATTTACAGCATTTAGCAGACACTCTTATCCAGAGCGACTTACTGTACATTATTTCATATTTATACAACTGAGGGTTAAGGGCCTTGCTCAGGGACCCAACTGTGGCATCATGTGGCACCTGGGATCGAACTCACAACCTTCTAAATTGGTAGCCCAACACCTTAACCACTAGGCTACCACATGCCCCATACTGTACAAGCCCAGCAGTGGCAGCTTGGTAGTCCAGTGATTTGAACTCACAACCTTCCAATCAGTAGTCTAACTCTTTAACCGGTGAGATACCACTTCCATTATCATATAGTCCAGAGGAACTAAGAGTCGCACCCAACATTACTGTTGGCATTGTGCGTTCTGGTAAGCAGAGGCGTCTTTGGATCTACCAAACCCACATCCATTCCTCAGCCTGCGAGATGGTGAAGGGTGATTCATTACTCCAGAGCCCAGGGGCAGTGTGCACTCTTCCTGCCAATGCCTGGCATAGTGACCTCAGACTTACAGTATGTGCAGCTGCTTGGCGAGGGTCAGCCATTTCACAAAGGTCCCAACTTACAGTTCTTGTCCTGATGCTGCTTCCAGAATCTGTGGTCAGTGATGCAACAGAGAATAGGTGATTTTTATGTGTTGAGCTCCCAATTTAGTTTGCATGGCCTACAGCATCATGGCTGAACTTCCATTCTTACAGTTGACTAAGCAGGGTAGAGACTCCACAGAGTGACCCGGGGCAATAAGATTAATTAAAACTATGATCCAGGACATGAAATCTTGTCCCTGATACCGAGAGCTACTCATTTGTCCACACTTAAATTCAAGAACACAATTGTCCAAATAATGAAAGTAAACATAAAAAGCAATTAACATAGCAAGAAATAATAATACTTCCTCATACATACTGTACAGGCTAAACCTCCATTAAAACGACTTCCACACACAAATAACAACTAAGTCACATTACAATGACTGAGACGTCGTTAGCAAGCTCAAAAAAAGGAATAAAAATCAATTTCATGTCTACCGTTTCTACAGTCTCATGACATGAATATTTGTCGTCCTCATGACAGTCCGAGTGTGCTGACTCAAACAAACACAGAATTCAGAGGACCTCCTCAAGCAACTGGAGCATAAAAGCAAACCAGTACCCTGTTAGCCAAGTAACAAACAATGGCAGCTTTATTAGAGCCCATTAATCCTACTTTTTTATACAGGCCTTTGTGGGGTTGTTTTTTTCCATCAGAATGTTCACTCACTGAAAGTCTTCAGTATACGGGACAAACTGTTAAACCACGGGATGATTCATTATTTCTTCTGACTAGCTAGACAGGAGGAACGACTTCCTTTTAAGACTGGAATGGAAAAAGTATAGTGGAAGGAATGGTAGTTTTAGCCAGCTTGATTAAAGAGAATGATTTAAAGGGTGTCATGAAGATCATGAGACATGAAGATTTCCAAACCAAAGCTCATGTAAATGAATGTTGATTTCCTGTAAAGTTTTACACAATAACACTGCGGTGATGAGCAATAAACAGCGCGGCCTGAAGTGGTTTATTCCTCGGAAACACTTCTCAAACCTTTTATGTTTTTTTTTAGGTAAGTTTAATGTTAGTTGTGGGGGTCACGGTGGCTTAGTGGTTAGCACGTTCCCCTCACACCTCCAGGGTTGGGGGTTCGATTCCCGCCTCCACCTTGTGTGTGTGGAGTTTGCATGTTCTCCCTGTGCCTCGGGGGTTTCCTCCGGGTACTCCGGTTTCCTCCCCCGGTCCAAAGACATGCATGGTAGGTTGATTGGCATCTCTGGAAAATTCTCCGTAGTGTGTGATTGCGTGAGTGAATGAGAGTGTGTGTCTGTGTGTGCCCTGGGATGGGTTGGCACTCTGTCCAGGGTGTATCCTGCCTTGATGCCCGATGACGCCTGAGATAGGCACAGGCTCCCCGTGACCCGAGGTAGGTCACGGGTAGAAAAAGTGGTAGAAAATGTTAGTTGCCAAACCAAGTTAGATCCTTTTAGTCCTTTTTCAACATACCGTCAACACAATGTCTGAAAAAACATGACTGCTGACACTAGAGTCTCCTTCCAAAAAAATGTTAAATGATCTCACAGATTATCCAGCATTCAATTACAGTTTAATAATAAGACGGAATGAATAGCAGAGCTGAAAGAAAATTTTTTTTTATCAAAACTTGACTTCAGATCATAACGATTGGATATTGAAAGAGCTGAAAAATGCTGAATGAAGCGAATAGATAATAGCTTCAGCAATCCCCACCTCCACCTCCCTCCCCACTCTAATACCACAGAAGATATAAAAATGAGAAAAAAGCTTGTCCCGAATTTAAAAACAATAAATCCAACAATGTAAACGTCATTTTGACATTTGAAAATTAGCCACAGATATTTTCAACTTCCCAAAAGTTTCACATAATGCTGACAAAACAAACAAAAACAAACACAGCAACACCTCCATCACCACAAATCAGCTTTAATGGACTAACACTTGGGAAGTAGGCGAGAACTTTGCGTCACGTTGCGTCGTCCTGCGCGGGTGAGTTCCTTCATACGGAGCCTCTCATAACCGCATGCCTCTTAGCACACATGCTGATCTCTTAGCAACCTATATTTATCCACGGAGACAGAACGTGATGGAGGGACTGAAAGCCCGCCACACCCCGAGCAGCTGCCAGATTTATCACCGTTGCTTCACTCCAAGTTTGTCTGTGCCCTCAGCTGACCAATGAAAAAGCATTTCAATAGTAAATGAATCTTTATGACTGCATACAAGAGGAAATCTCTACATAAAGTAAGACAACACACTGGGAGGACTGTTAAAACCCAGCAGCAGTACAGTTTACTCCTCTTTTATTATGCTCCTTATTGCAATTGCATTGTTACTAATATTTTTATACGTGTATTCTGCAGTTTATGAGGCTTATTATCCAGCCAGCCAATGTTCTACTTCTTACTGTACACTTTGCATATTCAGTAAAAACATATTGTACATACAGTAGCACAATACAGAATAGCGTAAACTGACAATATGAATATTAATTAAAATTCAAATATTAAAAATACTATTTAAACAAATTTTATATCGTACTGAATTACTGACTGTCTGAGTAATGGTATTACTGACTGACTAACTGACTGAGTGAGTGAGAGACAACGACGACTGACAGAACTATTGATGAAATACTGACAATTACTTACTGCCTGATATACTGACATACAAATAGAGCAACTGATTGAATTACTGACTGAAATCATCATTGATGACTTACTAACAATTACTGCCTGACTGACTGACGTACTGAATGACCGTCGGGTAATTACTTACTGACAGACTTACTGACGAAATACTGAAAACTGTTGACTGAAAGATAGACAACTAGTAAGTGTAATAACTGTCAATAAGTCCCTCAGTTACTGACTGGCTGAATGAATGAAAATAACTGACTTGACTGACCTTCTGACTGACTGACGATTACTGACTGGGTGACATACTGACTGGATAACATACTGACTGGGTGACATACTGACTGGATGACATACTGACTGGTTGACATACTGACTGGGTGCCATACTGACTGGGTGACATACTGACTGGGTGACATACTGACTGGATAACATACTGACTGGATGACATACTGACTGGATGACATACTGACTGGGTGACATACTGACTAGGTGACATACTGACTGGGTGACATACTGACTGGGTGACATACTGACTGGTTGACATACTGACTGGGTGCCATACTGACTGGGCGACATACTGACTGGGTGACATACTGACTGGATAACATACTGACTGGGTGCCATACTGACTGGTTGACATACTGACTGGGTGCCATACTGACTGGTTGACATACTGACTGGGTGCCATACTGACTGGGTGACATACTGACTGGGTGACATACTGACTGGGTGACATACTGACTGGGTGACATACAGTACTGACTGGGTGACATAATGACGGACTGATCTACAAACTGACTGAATGAATAATCACTCTGACTAATTATTGACCTTATGACTGATTTACTGACTAGCTGGAATTACTGACTGCATGTTTGTTTGTTTGGAGATAAACTCTGGTTATCTGGTTAAAAATGAATTAGCAAGCTGAGTGGATTGTCTGATGTAGTTACAGGGGAATATTAGTACAAGTGTTTTTGCATCCATGACTCACTCAGTCCATTCGTTCACTTTACAGATGAAGTTCCTTCTCACTTCGAGTGGTCATTTTAACATTTCCGGCACCGCTTCTCCATTTCCCTGAGGTCATTATGGTACAACATCTATATCCATACTCAATCAATCAAAATGTGAATATGGAGACAGAGTTAATGCTGTTTGAGGATTTGGGTTTAGGATACGACTGGATTCTCCTCACGTCCGCTTGGCTTCACCCACAATGTCGAGCTTTAGTGGTCTACAGCTGCTGGAACAAACACAGAGCCTCCGTTCCTTCTCCAGGGAGATGGAAAGCATGAGGTACAAACACACAGTGGTGTCCTGGGACCAATTACTCACCATAAGGAGGAGAGAAAGTTCAAAAGATTTAGAGAGCTCACGTCTCTTTATAGCAGCCACATGTGGTAAAACGCCTGCCTTCAGAGATGAATTAATGATTTTCTTTTTATTTGGGCCAAATGGCTGCCTACTGACTGGTTTCCGACCGCGACGGATCGTGTGAAATTATTCTGGTCTGATTTCTGGAATCTTCTGAATGGTTAATAAGTTCATTAATAAGACATTGCACATCCTGCAGAATATGATCCGACTCTCTGGCTTGTGCTAGTATTCAGATTTCATATCATGCGTATTTCCCCCGTCATGGTTATCGTAGTTGATGATATTTTCTAGGTTATGTGTTTGAAATATTAATTTACCTGCTCCTGTTCTGTTCGGGAAACATTTTAATATTAAATGACCTTATGATCTCATTTGGCTCCTTCACGCGTCATGGCTGAATGTGTGCAACGCACATAACTTCACATACAGTCGCTTAAAAGATTCCCAGAATGTAAACCACAGTTCTATGGTTTACACAAATCTGGCCCTAAGACAAACACCTCGAGACTCGGGACTTCGGTTAATGTTTAAATCAGACGTCAGAATGTGGAAAAATGTGATCTTAGTGACTTGGCGTGGCGTAGTCATAGCTGTTCATGCAAGACGAGCTGGTTTGAGTATTTCAGAAACGTCTGATCTCCTGTTTTTTTCCCCACACAGAAGTCTCTATGGTTTATACAGAATGGTGTGAAAAACAAATGACACCCAGCGAGCGACAGTTCTGCCTGCAGAGGCGGCTCAGAGGAGAACGGCCAGACTTGTGCATGCAAGGATATACATAGTAACTCAAATAAGCGCTCGAACAGCTTTCACATCTATAATACAGCTCCCTGGAGCAGAGATGGTTAAGGGCCTTGCTCATGTCAGGACTCAGACCGGACTTTGGCCATGTGCATCTGTTTATGTTTTGGGTCACGTGTCTGCCCCGCCCATTCTTTTCCTGCCCGCCTCTGCACACCTGTTTCTTATGTGTTCCTTATTGTCACGTGTATTTAACCGTGGAATCCTCTGATGTTTTCTTGTTGTCTGCTGTCATCTGATGTTGTCATGTCTCTAGTCCGTGTCCCTGTTTTGTGTTTTTTTATGTATTAAACCCAATTTTACTTTACGCTTTCCAGCATTTGGGTCTGTTTTCATCCCCTGACAGCTCAAGGCCCAAGCATTGGCAGTGGTGCTGGGGCTTGAACCCCTGACCTTCTAAACAGTAACCCAGAGCCTGAATCTTTGCACCACCACTGAGATCTTTGCATCTCGAAAAATCCTTGAATGTTCTGAATGTGCTGATGTCAGCACCATATGATCCCATGGGGAAGGTGTTGAATTGTCTCTAATTTTGAAAATGCTTTCAAAGCAACTGCAATATTTACACGGTCCTCGTCCCCAGACGTGGCATTTTCATTTTCTTTGTGATTGTTTGTACTGTGTTCGGGAATAATTGCCAAGCGACTGATGTGGTTTTGTTTGATGTGGCCTGGCGAGCTTTTTAGAGCATGCTTACTACGGTCCATTAAGAAATGAGCAAAGCTGCATAACGTGGCATGCAATAATACTCACAGAACCAAAAACAATAAATAAATAAATTATATATATATATAAATATATATATCCTCGACTTGTACGGAGATGGAGTCGTGTCTCCTCGATGTTTTTCACAGACCCCAGTTGCATTGGTTTGCAATCATTGATCCTCCAGATCTCTGTCATTTCGTGTCATCGGTGCAACATTGTCAGTATTACGTGTAGGCGTTACTACACGAACATGCGATTTCATGCCTTGTCTAGAGATTCGGTTCAATCAAAAAGATTTTTTCATACAAACCTGTCTCTTTAAGACAAAGCTTAGCAGGTAAGACAGGTGTGTAAGGCCACCAGAGAGGAGAGCAGGACTGAGAGGGAGCAGCAGGAAATAACAATTAGTCTGTTCCATAGTCCCTGAGCAGCTGAGCTGAGAGCTGCATAATGGTAATTACTCCTCCTCGCTCTCTCTATGCGCACTTCACACATTCAAGGTGTGTGTGTGTGTGTGTGCACAAGTGTGTGTGTGTGTGTGAGTGTGTGAGTGTGTGTGTGTGAGTGTGTCCATGCCCTTCACACTCTATTAACACCTACTGTATTATTGTTCTGAGGAAATGAATCTAATTTATTGCCTTATTGGTACAGGATGTAATGAGTTGAGCAGTTTTTAAACGATCCTCCCTGTGATTCCCTGTAATGAGGACAAACCACTTTTGTACAGTTTCTTTTTGACATTATTTAGGTTTCCGTTGTGTATAAATTTGGTGGCTGCAGTTGTTTAAGTGGAGCTTCAATGTATCAGTGAAGGTTGGATGTGAAACCAAAAAGAGGTCTCAATTCTAGACCCATCAATACCTACAGTATTAGGGTTGGAACCTGCAAGTGGATCTGCAAACTATCTGACACAAACACACACACTGGGTTCATGCTGTTGTAGTTGTGGTTTGCGATCTGCCCTGGGTGTCATTTGTAGTAGTGGGTGTTTAATCTGTGTACTTCTCTTAAATGTCTCCTCTAAAAACAACGGAGAACAGATGAAATAATCCACGTGTGCCTTCTCAGTTCCTGCTGAGGATGTGTTACGGATGTAAGTGTGAAATTGTCACCAAACTGCTCTGTGTAATGT
The DNA here is from genome assembly GCF_030014155.1 of Tachysurus vachellii. NCBI lineage: Eukaryota > Metazoa > Chordata > Actinopteri > Siluriformes > Bagridae > Tachysurus > Tachysurus vachellii. The sequence continues at coordinate 31,637,780 of NC_083464.1, forward strand.
CCCTGACTAGAAGCACTTCTCTACCATATGTAAATTTTATGGTAGTTTTAAAACTCATCCAATCACTAATTAATCACAACGAATTTCTTGCTCTTTGCTGGTTCAATCTGATCCACTAACTTCAGACGAGGTTGGTCTTTGTTGGCTACGTAGGGTAGAACGCAACCCAAATAGTGAGTGCTAATGCACCGGGGGTTTTTGTTGGCACCCTCTGTATTGTTGCTTTATTAAAACTACTAGTCTTGTCTATGGCTAGTCACTAAACTGCAATAGAAAATGTGCCTCATGCTGTATGATAGAAAATTGACACTAAGCTAATTTAGGGACTTGGGTCTTGGGCTTGGAATCTCAGTAATGCACCAATGTACACCAGAGGGTTAGTGTTAGGTTCCTTAGGGTTTATATAGAATCTTGGGGGTTTGACTTTCTGTATAATAACACATACATAAGTAAGAATATACAGTTTATTTCCAGTTGAACAATAACACATATTAGGATTAAGACCAGTGGAAACACACCTTCGATGTGTGAAGTCTGCAGGGATTAGGTAAGTTCCAGTAAGACGTATTTACTTCTCTACATCTTGACGGTACAGACACCAACACCAGGTCTACCTTTTAATGGCTGAGGGTTTCCAGAAATAGGAGCTCATAACAGGCCATGTGATGCAGGTCAGCACACAGACTAAATATTTACAACAGTTGTGAATGGTCACCCAGGCTGCCCACTCGGCTCAGCTGCTATAAACTCACTCTTTTACCAAGTACAAGATAATAGATTAGTGTGAATAAAGCAATTCAGATGAAATAAAGAAGAGACAATCATTTTACCGTTAACTTTAGAGTTCCTATGACATGAATAACTACGACCTTTGGAGACTAGACATGGGTGCGTGCAGTGACGTGACTTGCCAATGTTGAGAAAAGGTGAATTTCATTCATGGAGAAATACTGAAACACCTACTGAAACACCTACTGAAACAAACACCTACTGAAACACCTACTGAAACAAACACCTACTGAAACACCTACTGAAACAAACACCTACTGAAACACCTACTGAAACACCTACTGAAACAAACACCTACTGAAACACCTACTGAAACAAACACCTACTGAAACACCTACTGAAACAAACACCTACTGAAACACCTACTGAATACCTACTGAAACAAACACCTACTGAAACACCTACTGAAACAAACACCTACTGAAACACCTACTGAAACAAACACCTACTGAAACACCTACTGAAACACCTACTGAAACAAACACCTAATGAAACAAACAGCTACTAAAACAAACACCTACTGAAACAAACACCTACTCGGACACCTACTGGAACACCTACTGAAACACCTACTGAAACACCTACTGAAACAAACACCTACTGAAACACCTACTTACTGAAACAAACACCTACTGAAACAAACACCTACTGAAACACCTACTGAAACAAACACCTACTGAAACACCTACTAAAACAAACACCTACTGAAACACCTACTGAAACAAACACCTACTGAAACACCTACTGAAACAAACACCTACTGAAACACCTACTGAAACACCTACTGAAACAAACACCTAATGAAACAAACAGCTACTAAAACAAACACCTACTGAAACAAACACCTACTCGGACACCTACTGGAACACCTACTGAAACACCTACTGAAACACCTACTGAAACAAACACCTACTGAAACACCTACTTACTGAAACAAACACCTACTGAAACAAACACCTACTGAAACAAACACCTACTGAAACACCTACTGAAACAAACACCTACTGAAACACCTACTGAAACAAACACCTACTGAACAAACACCTACTGAAACACCTACTTCAGTGACTGGCAATTTTCAGTATGTGTGAACGTTGCATAAGGAATAAAACACTTGTAGATTTGCTGTAATAGGAAGATAATCGACTGGTGCTGTGATGCGTCCGGAGTGTGATTTTATACTGCAGATTTTATCAGTTAAACACAGTACATTACAGTAGCTATAAACATAAAGACATATAAACTCTCACCATATCTTTCTGTCTCTCTAATAGTTAACAAGTCCCGAAGCTTTATCAGACGCTGGAGACTCCTTCTATAACTGTTACATAAATGTCTCCACAGACGAAACAAATTAACATACACCTTCATCTGGAGCTTCTGTCAGAGCAACAGCTACGGAAAAGAAACCAAGACCTTCTAACCAATCAGAAAAAGGTCATAAAATATTTCTATTTTAAGATATTTAGTATTCAAATCCACTGTTTAAGTTTGAATATAAGGTTTGAGATACTATAGAGATATTTACTAAAAATGTACAAACTTAACTAAATATCATGTTTAGAATAAAAAGACATAACCCGAGTGTGTCACGAGTGTTCCCTCAAACTGAAGCTGTGATGTTTACAGCCATATCTGAAGCACTTTATATATCTTAGTTCTCAAGAGGCAAGCGGTCAGTACAGGGTGTGGTGCTGAGAGACTACGGTTGGAGGTGTGTGTGTGTGTGTGTGTGTGTGTGTGTGTGTGTGTGTGTGTGTGTGTGTGTGTGTGAGAGAGGGAGGGTGTTTAATAACAGTACAGAGAGTCTATTTTGAGCACAAGTTGTTGGACAACAGACAGACATCTATAGTGTAGTGCACAAGCACACTTTCAGAGTTAAGTGCTTATGAATGAGAACACAAGGCATCAGAAGTGCAGTAGCAGCTCCACCAACCAAACACACAATTACACCACACTAATTTAGTAAGGATTAGAAGAAACATATTCATATAATAGATATTTTACTTGTCTGTTCACCCATGAGACTGTCTTCTTCTTTCGGCTTTTCCCTTCAGGGGTCGCCACAGCGAATCATCTCTCTCCACCTACCCCTATCTTCTGCATCCTCAACACTTGCACCCACTAGCTTCATATCCTCATTAATTACATCCATATACCTCCTCTTTGGCCTTCCCCTTTGCCTCCTGTCTGGCAGCTCCATGTCCAACATTCTCCTACCAATATACTCACTCTCCCTCCTCTGAACATGTCCAAACCATCTTAATCCGTCCTCCCTAACTTTGTCCCTCTGATGTACTCGTTCCTAATCCTGTCCCATCTTGTCACTCCCAAAGAGAATCGTCAGTACGAATTTCACCCATGAGACTGTAATATGTTAAATTCCCGACATAAGAACAACGTGACAATCGCAGCGTTATAATTTGCTGAATTTGCTGAAACTGACAAACCGCTGAATTGCTGGTGTTTCAAAACCACAGGCTCACGAGACGCCACGAGGTGGCCGATGTGCGACCGGACAAACAGACGGAAGCTAATTAGAAAAGTTAAAAGTAACAATAAATAGTAAAGAAGAGCCAGACGGTGACTACAGCGTACAATTAAATAAAGTCAGAGGGAGCTTGTTAACAGTGTGTGCCAACTCCAAGCCTACGGTTTGGCTCAGAATTGTGCCACATGGGGAAAGTCCCTGGCATCAGATGCCACGTAATACTGTTGTAAGCATTACATAATTTTATTGAGAAATGAAGCAGTGAGTTTCAGCCTTTAGTAGCAGGAGTAATAGCAATGGCATGATTGTGCTCTATAGTATCAGTTATAATAGAAGTATTTAATTATTTGTGTCAGTGGAAGAAGCGACAGCAGTAGAATAGCATCAGTAATAATAATAATAATAATAATAATAATAATAATAATAATAATAATAATAATAGTTAAAGTAAAATGTAGTATTGTAAAAGTAACACTAGAGTATTTATGGAACTAGAAAGAGTAATTGTGTAATGTACTATCAAGACTACTGAAACAAACACCTAATGAAACAAACACCTAATGAAACAAACACCTAATGAAACAAACACCTAATGAAACACCTACTGAAACAAACACCTACTGAAACACACACCTAATGAAACACCTACTAAAACAAACACCTAATGAAACAAACACCTAATGAAACAAACACCTACTGAAACACACACCTAATGAAACACCTACTGAAACACCTACTGAAACAAACACCTACTGAAACACCTACTGAAACACCTAATGAAACAAACACCTACTGAAACACCTAGTGAAACAAACACCTAATGAAACACCTACTAAAACAAACACCTAATGAAACAAACACCTACTGAAACACCTACTGAAACAAACACCTATTGAAACACCTAATGAAACAAACACCTACTGAAACACCTACTAAAACAAACACCTACTGAAACAAACACCTATTGAAACACCTACTGAAACAAACACCTATTGAAACAAACACCTATTGAAACAAACACCTACTGAAACACCTACTGAAACACCTAATGAAACAAACACCTAGTGAAACACCTACTGAAACAAACACCTGCTAAAACAAACACCTAATGAAACAAACACCTACTGGGACACCTAATGAAACAAACACCTACTGAAACAAACACCTAGTACAAAGAGTATAGTCTTATTATAGTTATAGTATAATTAGCAGTAGTAGAAATAAAAATATATTTTATTCGAAATAAAAGTAGTATTGTGATGGTGACAGTCATAATGTAACCGAAGTAAAAGGTGTCGTGGCAGCAAGTAGACGTAGAATTTATAATATGGCAGCAAAATGAGTAGGAATAGGAAAATAAGTAGAATTTGTATTAATAGCACTAATAATAGTATTGTAAGAGTTGCTATATACGTCAGTAGTAGTTGTAGTTGAAATAGAAGGAGTGAAAATAGACCTAGAGATGGTAGAAGTACAGCAGTAGTCAGAAGTTATTATAGCACCAGCAGCCGTCATGTTGTAATAGCAACAACAGGAATAGTGTAATAGATAAGGAAGAGATAACTATCATGGAGTCATGAAGATCACAACATCTACAGCAGGAGACTAAACAAGACTTGGTCAAGAATTAGAGGTCAGTGCTGCGTTTTCTGTTTTTTTTTTGTACTTCACCCTCGACCTGGAGCTATATACGGTTTCCTGAAAAGGCAGGATATAATTACAAAAGGTGGTTACAAACGAAAGCATTCATCACCGCTGAAGAAAGGTTTATAAAGGCGGCAGTTTTATGAGGTCCTAAATTTAACAAAAGTGACAAAAGTAGAAAGAGAAGTATCTGCCCGGTAAAACCCATCTCGAGTACAACTAACAGGCAATAAGGTGCAGAAACCTGGGAGGATACCGAGGTCTGATCCAATGTCACAGATTCATCCAAAGGACATCAGACTCTGAACCTCTGATAAAACACTGATAAAAAGTTAAAGGATAAGGGATTTAATTTGTAATATAATCTAGTGCAATATAGTATCATTCACGCTTCAGTAACATGGTAATGTTAGCTAGTTAAGTTAACTCTCAGTTGTACTATAATCTAACTAAGTAACCCAAACTCTAATGAGTGTTGAGCTGTTTAGTCTCCTGAGTCCAAATCGTACAAATCGAAATTAATTTTCATTTGTTATTTGGTTTGCATTCCTAACTGCATATAATTAAAGTTAGCATTTGTACCGAATGTTGAACTTTTATGTAACCAGAGAAAAGAATTCTGAAATAAAATTTAATTAAATAAATATCATAATGAAAATATTTAATAGGTTAAACTCTAAATAAAAATAAGAAATGAACAAATACAAAACAGAACAGAAACGGAACAAAATGATAAAAATGAAATAAATAAAATTAAACGAACAGAAAAAAATGGATGAAAGAGAAGAAAAAAGATGGAACGGAGTGGGATGGAATAAAAATAATGACAATATTCCCCAGCCCAACCCCTCCTTCCTAGATTCCTAAGTATTTTCCAAACACCTCACCATAATGTCCACGTGGCTCTTCAACAAACTCTCAACACAAATCTAGAAGCCCACGATTCCACAGCATGTCCTTGGATGCTGTAGTGTTAAAGTTTTCCTTCACTGGAACTAAGAGGCTTAAACCTGCCGTGGCATGAAGATACCCTTTTAAGAGGTCATGGTGTGGAAAGGCAAGAGTGGAAGAACGGGAGTGTCCTGCACAGAGCCATGACTCTGCCTCAACACCACTGAACACTTCTGAGATGAAATGGAACACTGACTGCACCCCAGACCTCCTCGTCTGACCGACGTCTGATCTCACTAATGCTCTTGTAACTGAAAACACAAATCCTCACATCCATGTTCTAACTCTAGTAGAAAAGCCTGGGCAGAAGTAAAGACTGGAGGTTATTATAACAGTAAACCTGTGATGGGATGGAGAGGCGTTATGTAAAGACTACATTACCATTTATCAATGCAATGTTGTATTTATTTACTTTACATTTTATTAGCATTAAAATGTCTTGCACTGATATAGCAATTAAATGTTCTTGGCACTCCTAACTCTGGGGCAATTCAATAAATAAATAAATATAAATAAATATAAATAAATAAATAAATAAAACTCGGCACTAATCCTCTTCTCACACGAAACTTGTTAAGTAACTACGTGAACGAGATGCACTTCGGTCCGGAGCAGACGTTGCTGTGAAAGCGTTCACCAACTGCAGTCTTTAAATAAACCCAATGAGCTATGGAATGGAGTCTGATTACATAAAAGCACCGGGGGCCATGAGTGAGGGGCACAAAGAGGACTGTTGTCCTGTTAAATAGGGGCAGAAGGCCAAATGGCAGTAAAACCCTTCTACACACCTGAAGTGGAGGTGAAAGGAAGGTATTGTCAAAGTCACGGATATGGAAAAGTTATTCCTCCGATATGACACGCGGCCGCTCGTGACTGCTCATGGTGAAGTTTTGGAATTGGCTAAACTTCTGTTAAACCCTTTGTATTGTGAGCGCTGGTGATATAAACATGCTGTTGTACATAAACTGGAAATAAAGCAAACAAACCCTACGTGTAAATATTTCTAATCAAATCAGACGCTCGTGTCGGATTTGTGTGTGAAAAGGAAAGCCAGATGAACCGGGCTACACTTTCAGTCACAGACCGGACGCAAAGGGTGTGTCGGGTCTGTGGCGCTCAGGTCACGGAAGATGACAACCACGGATTAGCATCATGCAAACTGCGTGACGTAAGTATCACACACAACATCTGGATGTTGTAGATGTTCACCTTCTGCTGTAATCATTACATCTGTCCTGAGCTCATCCCAACAGTACTGTTTATATTTACTCTTCGACATGTTTATGATTTATAATCTCACTATCTGCTGTCAATAAAAAGACAGAAACCATTTTACAATCCAGTTCTTCTCCATATTTCTTCCTCGGTGTTGTTGCCTCGAGGACTTTCCTCACCACTGACACCTCTGGCCTGCTCATTATTCACTCACTCATCTTCTACCGCTTATCCGAACTACCTCGGGTCACGGGGAGCCTGTGCCTATCTCAGGCGTCATCGGGCATCAAGGCAGGATACACCCTGGATGGAGTGACAACCCATCACAGGGCACACACACACACACACACTCATTCACTCACACAATCACACACTACAGACAATTTTCCAGAGATGCCAATCAACCTACCATGCATGTCTTTGGACCGGGGGAGGAAACCGGAGTACCCGGAGGAAACCCCCGAGGCACGGGGAGAACATGCAAACTTCACACACACAAGG
>NC_083464.1:31650370-31770370 GCF_030014155.1 Tachysurus vachellii
GGAGAGCAAAGGCAAATTTGAACAAATCAGTTTATCACGCAGAACTGTGACTCGCCGTGTGGAATTGATTGACGAAGATATAAACCAGCAAATTAAACAAAAACGCCAAGTTAACTGACCAACACCTCGGATCTATCTTGAGAATTGCCACAACAAATATAACACCAGACATTGACGCACTTGCAAAACAATGAGACCAACAACACTGTTCCTACTGAAACTGAATGGGAGTTTATTACTACGTTATTAAATGAATAAATTTGTAAAACAATTTTTACAATAAACTAAGCATGATGGTGTTTTGCTGCCTGTTAAAGGCCAAATCTTTCATGTAATGGTTTTTACATTTAATTTATATTAGTTCACACAAACACACCGATCTCCTATTCTGGCCCGGCCCCTCTGTCAAATTTTAGAAACCATTGTGGCCCGCGAGTCAAAACGTTTGCCCACCCATGCCTTAACCTGTCTCACCTATTCACATACTGTAGAGTGAAGGTTTTTAATGTACACATAGTTTTCAATGTTTAAGACTGTTGGACAACTAAACTATTGTGAGGTTGCTTGTTTAACGTTCATTATATTCTATCGTTGTTTTGTTTTACGTTATTGTCTATCAAGGACTTTTATTTTGATGTTGAGTCCTAGAGGAAGAGGATTGAATGTGAAGGGGAGGAGTTTGAGAGGGTGTGTTCGGGCGCGAAGTGAGGTATTGTTTTTTTTTCCAGTTCTAATCGTCTGCTCAATAAAAGTTATTAGCTGGTAATATTTCAAGTCCATCGTCTTTATTGAAATCAACCCATGAACAGTTAAACCTCCACACCTTACACTATTACTGTAGAATGAAGACAACAGAAAAACTGTGAAGTCTTTCGTTTTTCTCTCCAACATATTCACAGTTCTTACCTGATTTGAATTTCTTAAGTCATTTCTAAAATGGGGGGCACGGTGGCTTAGTGGTTAGCACGTTCGCCTCACACCTCCAGGGTCGGGGTTTGATTCCCGCCTCCACCTTGTGTGTGTGGAGTTTGCATGTTCTCCCCGTGCCTCAGGGGTTTCCTCTGGGTACTCCGGTTTCCTCCCCCGGTCCAAAGACATGCATGGTAGGTTGATTGGCATCTCTGGAAAAATTGTCCCTAGTGTGTGAATGAGTGTGTGTGTGTGCCCTGCGATGGGTTGGCACTCCGTCCAGGGTGTATCCTGCCTTGATGCCCAATGACGCCTGAGATAGGCACAGGCTCCCCGTGACCCGAGGTAGTTCGGATAAGTGGTAGAAAATGAGAGAGTGAGTGAGTGAGTGAGTATTAAAACACGCAACTTGTAGTAGCTAAAGAATTTAGAGCTTTAAAAAAAGGAATAAACTATGAGGCAAAAGTGGAGGTTGTTGTTGTGTTGCATCATCAATGTGTGTTCCAGGTGTTTCTAGATCTTTATAGCGTATTTATGGACGATTCAAATTTTATTGTTCACAGGCACAACCACATACAGTAAAAAGATTCTTATATTACAATAGTTACAATACAAACAGAAAAAATGTAATGTTTTAATAATTTCTTTATTAAGGGTCAGGGCTACATGGTGGACACAATATAATGACAGAGCAAATATATCTGTTATAGTACCAACTTCCCACATTCACAGGTTTATTTACAAAAATCATATCTTGTAAGAATCATGGCTGTATTATTTACAGTATCAGTCAATCTACGGTACAATCTAAATGCAAGTGTGTACAGTTTTTATTAATATATTTAAAACAAATCTATAAAGACGTGGGGGGGGATCGTAGTCGATAGAACCTTTACAAAATTCTTTGTAAAGAATTTTGTAAAGGGTTCTTTGTAAAAAACCTTGGAGAGAAACAAACCTTTCATATTACAACAATTTAGATATAAAACTTAGATGTACAAAAAGATGTACATAGTTGGTCCTCTTGTTATATATAAAGACAAACACTGCCTACTTTCACAATCACTCTTGGACTCATAAATCATGGGTACGATCTACCCCAACACAACAAGTAGGTGAATATTTTCCTTTTTTGCAGTCACTTACAAATTTATTAACACATTAAATACTAACCCATTAGTTATCACTGGTCATAATCAGTAAAGGGTCTCTAATAACAGACACTGACCACATGAATAAGGAATGAAGTAAAAGTAATGCTTTCCAATTGATGGTGTAGTACATAAAGTACTCTTTAGCAGAATAATCACAAAATAATAAAGCATATAAACTGATGAAAAAAATCTCTTACAAGTTTGACATGTGTGGCTTAGAAGGCCACAAAAGACAAAATGATCAAATATGGTAGAAACAACTTACAACATGGCTCCACGAGCACCATTAACTCAACCAGTGAAAGGAGCAAAGTAACATCTGAATGTTCTTGTGTGTTTTCATGTTGATGAGACAATCACGTTTTAACTCAAGTTCTATCTCAGACCTTAAACATGGAACAACAATCAATCTTTTTCCCCCCAGGAAAAAAAATGGATAAATAAGTAGGTACTGTAACAGGTCACATATTGAACATACAGTGTGTATATAATGCTTAATAAATATTATCATCTTGTTAAAAAAAAAAAGAAGTATTTACAGTTATTAAGCAATGGGTCAGTCAGGTGAAGGTGTCTGATAACCCGAGACCTGAAACACCCTTTAACCTCGTCACTGATGATGTGTCCAAGCCACACCTTCCAAATGGTGTTTCATGTAACTAGATTTCTATCTAATATGTACAACAAGAGTATAATTGTAAAACTGCGCCACTGATCAACAGATTAATCAGATAGTAAAAAAGCCAAAATATCAACAAAACACGTTTGATCCCTTTTCTAAAAATCCAACTGTATTTCCATGAACAGCTGAGAACTACGATCACAGCTACGATGACTATTACTTCGACCTCTTCGAATTAATTCCCTGCGACAATATCAACATAAAGACCTTCAGCAGAGTCTTCCTACACTCTACAGCATCGTCTTCATCGTGGGGTTCATCGGCAACGGCTTGGTGTTGTGTGTCCTGGTCAAGTTCAGCAAAAGGTCCAACATGTCAGATGTGTGTCTCTTCAACCTGACGCTTTCAGACCTCCTCTTCCTTCTCTCGTTACCTTTCTGGGCTCATTACGCCCTCACCAGTCAGTGGACCTTCGGGAGCTTCATGTGCCGTACAGTGGCGGCGTTCTACACCCTGGGATTGAAACCATAGCGTTCTGTCACTGCTGCATCAACCCCATCATCTACGCCTTTGTGGGGCAGAGATTCAGGAATTTATTTCTAAGGATCCTCCAAGAGTGGTTTCCTTGTTGCTTTGGTTCGTATACAAGAGTCAAACACGAGCCGACAGAGAGGTGGGTCTCGGTGTACTCACGCTCCTCAGTTAATACCAGCACAGAGTCCGTTCAGCCATAAGGGCAAAAGTGCAGCATGTAGTTTAAACACAGTTATAAGCAGACAAAACTGAAACTGTATTAAGGGGGAAAAAAATTACTGGTTAGGTTTCTTTTTTTTTTCCAGAAAAGGTTTTTGAGTGTTTTTTTTGCTTTTGTTCGTATTTTTGCACAGAATATGCTACATTATTAACACAAAATTATCTTAAAACCTTCACTAAAAGTTTATATTTTTGTCATTTATTTGTCAGACTTACACAGTGATGCATATACAGAGGCTTTATTCTCTTTTCAAAGAAAATACAGGAAATGATAAGCATTAAACTGTCTGTTTTTCCTTGTCAACCTTGTAGATCATGATCACATGACTATTCAATTGTAAAATTTTAATTCCGGCTCGAAATTCATGGAACGAAACCCTGCAGACGCACTAACTGAAAAGTGTAGCATTACAGTTAACTGTAGTAATTCAGATGCCTCCCTAAGACAGAGGACACCGATCGTATGTGCCCCCCGACACCACAGCTCATACAGTACAACACCACTGAGAGCATTGCAACTGTCAGAAGCACCACCGTCACACATGAAGTCACCACTCTCGCTGTAGCTGGCACCCAAATCTGAGTGGAAATAAACAATTAGGGATTTAGACAAGCACACACACACACACACACACACACACACACACACACACACACACACACACACACACACACACACACACACTACAATTCAGTACATGTGCCACCGACAAAAGAAATAACATTTACATAAAAACTCATTATGCTTATATAAAAGGTTAAATTAAAGCACCATCATTTCTGTAGCAACAACAAACAAGGTACTGTCTGTACACCACCGTCTGTATTTCCAGAAAAAAAGAAAGAAAAGTTTGTGGACTTCAATGGGACAATATAATGAATTCATTAATTATTCAAGTGATTATTACATACGCCATTGTGGCTGCATATGGCATACCGTGTGTGTGTGTGTGTGTGTGTGTGTGTGTGTGTGTGTGTTTACAGCTGAAAGCTTGATTCAAGGTACAAGGGCATGATCAAACTTGCATGGATTTTTCCTGCTATTTTTACAGCGAATGTGGTTTTTCTAGAACGTTTCAAATTAAGACACGTACCAGTAAGACATGTGACAGAGCCAGGTGACTGTGTGTAACAGGAACTGTAAGTGTAAATGAGAGACAGAACTGATTGCATTTCTAATATCGGCTTCTAAAGTCATTTATAAAGACTTTATTTGGTTCCCAACAGAAGCACAAACACCAAACAGAACACGATCATTGTTAAGAACCTAATTGTTAAATCCAATATTATTTGGACAGAAAAGCTTCATTTTGATTGCTGAGCTGCATCGAAGCTGTTGTAAACGACACTTTAAGCATGTTTTCCAGGAATGGATGTAAACTTGGATACTGAAGATTTCTTCTTTATTGTTGTGTGGAGTTACCTGATCCAACATGTACTTATCAGTTCAGTGGAAATCACATGTGAATACCAGCTGATGTGAATCATCGGTTCCAGATACAGGTAAGTGAAAAAAGTGGAACATGTTCAAGTGAAACACAACCTTAATTCGTTCCTTCCGTGATGGATTTTCCATCATGTGTCTTTGAATGAATCATTCCTAGGTACACCTTGATACACAACTCAATTATTTCTATCTCTTTTGTCTAGTTAACTGATTGGTTTTCTTTAGAACTTGTTCCTTAAAAGAAAGCAGCAGGGACGAGAGCATCTATACTGTCATTCATTTGAATTTATTAGACATCACTAATGAATATTTGGATATTCTTGGATATGTTGTTTTATAAAGGATATCGTTAGAATTGCAGTGTTCTTGTTTATTTTCCTGCTAAAACGAGCACAATTAGTACATAAAAAGACATAAACGTGGTTACAGACGTCTGTACTGTGAGCAGGACGAAGCCCCACCTCTACAGCATAAAAGCTCAGGACGGTGTTATATCACTACACACAGCCTTCTTTCACGCTCACAATCGAATTGGACGGATGAATCATGGCAACGGTTTTACAGAGCAGAACGACATGTAAGTGCGTGGATTTTTTTAATATAATCAGCAGTTTTAAACTTATTACTGAGTCTCGAAAAACGTTGCTTAATTGCTTTTAGTCTTAAAGTACTACAGATGACTGAAAATAAACAATCAGTAACCAAATTACTACAGAGGTCCTTTGAAATTGTTACAGAATCGGATCGAATTTCTTCGTTTTATTCTCTTGTGTTATTATTTGCACTGATGCTAGTTTTCAGTCTGGTTACATCTCTACATTTGTGTTCCAGAATATCTACATTTTTCTAGCCCAGTAATAAAAAAGTTTTATTTTCTGTTATTATCAACTTGTACATGCAGAAATCGTGCAATAAGTGATTTTTTTTTTCATAAACAGCTGAAAACGATTCTGCTAATGACACCATACCAGATAAATACTCTCCCTGCAACAACACCAACATAAAGGCCTTCAGCAGAGTCTTCCTCCCTACACTCTACAGCATCGTCTTCATCGTGGGGTTCATCGGCAACTGCCTGGTTGTTTGTGTCCTGGTCAAGTTCCAGAAAAAGTCCAACATGTCAGATGTGTGTCTCTTCAACCTGGTGCTTTCAGACCTCCTCTTCCTTCTCTCATTACCTTTCTGGGCTCACTACGCCCTCACCAGTCAGTGGATCTTCGGGAGCTTCATGTGCTGTACAGTGATGGCGTTCTACACGCTGGGATTCTATGGAAGCATCTTCTTCATGATCCTCATGACCATTGAGCGCTACAGTGTCATTGTCCACACCCAGACCTCCCTGTTCTCTAAGCACCGGTCTGTCAGAGCTAGCATAGCCCTGGTTTTGTTTATGTGGACACTTAGCCTGGGAGCTTCTCTGCCAAATATCATTTTCTCACAAGTGAACAATAAAGTATGGACATGCAGTTTGGAATATCCAAAAGGAACAAAGTGGAGGTCTTTCTCTTACATGGAGTTGAACATCCTTGGTTTAATTATTCCTCTGTCAGTGATGTTGTTCTGCTACTCGCGCATCATCCCTATCTTAATGACCATGAAGTCTCAGAAGAAACACAGAGCTGTCAGGCTCATGCTGGTCTTGGTCAGTGTTTTCTTCCTCTTCTGGACACCTTACAACATCGTCATCTTCCTGAAGTTCCTGCAGTATCTGGGTTACATGCACACTTGTGAGTGGGATAATGACCTGAACATGGCTATGCAGTGGGTGGAAACCATAGCGTTCTGTCACTGCTGCATCAACCCCATCATCTACGCCTTTGTGGGGCAGAGATTCAGGAAGTTATTTCTAAGGATCCTTAAAGAGTGGTTTCCTCTTTGCTTTGGTCGCTTTAGAACAACTGAAAGTGAGTTCTCAATGAGGACGAACAATACTGTACGTCCTCCAGATATTCAGTGACTTCCAGAACAAAGTCAAAATCAAAACTGTAAACTCTTTCGATCAGGAAAAACAAAACAACAAACAAACTATGCATAAAAATATTACTCAGGCCATGTTACAGTATGTTGGCATTATAGTTTAAATGTTATTTACATTGGGATAAAAATTCTGCATTATACAATATAAGCACATCCATTGCCTGTGACTCTAAAATCTCTTCATTTACACCTTCTGTATATTGTGTATTTGTACAGTGTTGTTTTTTCTTCTGCTCCCTGTTCCGAGTTGCCACAGCGGATCATCTGGTTCGCATATATGATTAGCCACAGGTTTTACACCGGATGACTTCTAGCACCGTATCTCATTACAGTCCGTCAATTAGATAACTATCATCATTCAAACTATTTTCTTTCAATTCTAGAGTATTAATCTATCCTAGTTCTAGAGGGTTGTGTTAGGAAGGGCATCTGGACTAACACCTGTGCCAAAATTAATATATTCATGGCTTTGTAACCGTGTTATTCTTCAATTCAGTCGTGGAGATCCAACGAATGCACGCATTTGAAATAAATTGAATTCAATCAGGTTTTATTTTCAAGTCTCTTTAATATGTTGATATGACTCTCACATTTATGTGCATGTTATGACAAAGGGAGTTTATACAGTATGTCGCTTTCCCTACAAACCCTGATGTTTTTTCAGTCCATCCTGGTAGTATCACATCTCTGTATCAGATAGGCTCTCACAATCTGCTCACTTTGACTTTGACTTGCTTATTTGTTCTTGCTTTCCTGTTAAGACAGAATTTCATCAGCCAGGTCATTTTCCAGCTTCGTGTTCCTGCTGAAGGTGTCTGTAATCGAACTGGAACAAACGTGATCGTCCACAAAATTGTACAGAATGTTTTTGTATTCTGCAGATTTTCCTTTACTGATAGCACCAGGACCAAATATGTTCCAGCATGACAATACACACAAAATGAGCTCCATGAAGACCTGGTTTGCCAAAAAATCTGTTGTAGAAGAACTGGAATGGATTGCACAGAGCTAGCCATGCTAAGTTAATCCAAAACTCATATTCTGAGCTGTCTGAATTGAAGTGAGCTGATTGTGTCCAACGTCACACCCACAGCGTTCGAGCTACCGTCTGGAGGAACCAGAGTGCAATTAATTTGACAGCTCCATAACTGTACCAATAGAGGACGCTGTAACACCATACTAAAGATTTCAATAGTAAATACATGAGAAAGTTCACTTATGTAATAATCTTTGGACTAATCACTACAGTCATCCTGTTTCACTTGTGTTCTTAACTTTTATAAGGGATTTAATCAATTAAACATGCTCCTTATTAGAAGAAAGCAGTGGTATCTATTAGCCAGATCACTTCCAGATGTTGCTGAGATACAGTAATTTCGTCACCTATCTGTTGCACCTGATGCAAATCAGTCCCACTGATTAAATAATGCCAAAGTGGTGGCAGAGGCCAGGACGATTAGATAAAATCTACAAAGCAGAATGTGTGAACTGGTCCGTAGTTTCTAGTGGATGCTAAACAGACAGGATCAATGATAATAGAACAATAAACAACAACAACAACAACAAAAAGACAAGGTGAGACCACAAGATAACTCATTGAAGTCACCGATGAATAAAGTGATGTTAATCGTTTGAAGCTATGAGTTAATATATAGAGGTCATAATATAATATTGAGAGAGTATAATAGTAGTGGTCATGAGATCCTGAGCATCCAGTCTATTAACTTTATTTATGTCTCCCAGCAGCAGATAGGAAAAGTCTATTTGCTTTGAGAATTTGTTTAAGGTTCAGTGAGCTAATGTTACATCGGTGTCACAATTGCAGTTGATTTATTAATGTGCTGTTTAATATTAATAAACTTTATCTTATATATACAGTATACTATATTACCTGTAACACCTGTCGTCAACAGTTTTAATTAAAACTAAAGATTGTACATTTGTTATTTCTGGCATGTTTATAAGTGTCTATATGTTTTGTTTAATTTGTAGTTTGCTAGAAAGTGACTTATCTGGCAACAGGACAAAGCCCCACCTTATAGAGCTTCCCTTAATAAAGCACATCATCTTCCTACGGTCCAATATACACTTGGTCTCGGTCTGAGGAGACACGACGCAGCCCAACATGACGAGTAGGTGGAAGGTTTACATTTCTCAGCTACTTGTTAAGAATATTTTTGTTCCTAGATTTAATAAACAGTGTGTACATTTTCTTGCTTCTACAAACGATTAAAACTGACACTGGGTTCTTTGTCTCTCTCACTGAAAAGAGCTAGATTCTGATTCTGTGGTCTGTATTTATTTATTACTGAGTCTTAAAAACCTTGTGACTGTAAAAAACTGTCACTTTTTTTTAACTGCAGGTTTAACTGCATCTACAGGGAAAGATGATTTTCCCCTATTCAATTAACATGTAAACTTTTCTCCTCATTAACAGCCAAGAACGATTCTGCTAATGACACCATACCAGATGGTTACTTACCCTGCAATAACAACAACGTAATGGCCTTCAGCCGAGTCTTCCTCCCTACACTCTACAGCATCGTCTTCATCGTGGGGTTCATCGGCAACTGCCTGGTTGTTTGTGTCCTGGTCAAGTTCCACAAAAAGTCCAACATGTCAGATGTGTGTCTCTTCAACCTGGCGCTTTCAGACCTCCTCTTCCTTCTCTCGTTACCTTTCTGGGCTCACTACGCCCTCACCAGTCAGTGGACCTTCGGGAGCTTCATGTGCCATACAGTGACAGCGTTCTACATGCTGGGATTCTATGGAAGCATCTTCTTCATGATCCTTATGACCATTGAGCGCTACAGTGTCATTGTCCACACCCAGACCTCCCTGTTCTCTAAGCACCGGTCTGTCAGAGCTAGCATAGCCCTGGTTTTGTTTATGTGGACACTTAGCCTGGGAGCTTCTCTGCCAAATATCATTTTCTCACAAGTGAACAATAAAGTATGGACATGCAGTTTGGAATATCCAAAAGGAACAAAGTGGAGGTCTTTCTCTTACATGGAGTTGAACATCCTTGGTTTAATTATTCCTCTGTCAGTGATGTTGTTCTGCTACTCGCGCATCATCCCTATCTTAATGACCATGAAGTCTCAGAAGAAACACAGAGCTGTCAGGCTCATGCTGGTCTTGGTCAGTGTTTTCTTCCTCTTCTGGACACCTTACAACATCGTCATCTTCCTGAAGTTCCTGCAGTATCTGGATTACATGAGCACTTGTAAGTGGTATCAGGACCTGAACATGGCTATGCAGTGGGTGGAAACCATAGCGTTCTGTCACTGCTGCATCAACCCCATCATCTACGCCTTTGTGGGGCAGAGATTCAGGAATTTATTTCTAAAGATCTTGAAATTGTGGTTTCCTTGTTGCTTTGGTCGCTGTACTACAACTGAAAGTGAGCTCTCTGTGAAGAGGACCATTAGATACTCCTCAGAGACTTCTTACACAAAGATAAAACTAAAAGGTGGTTAAAACCATTATCACATTTGTACTACTATTAACTCTTATTATGCCTGGATGGACAATGTAGCCATGTAATGTGAAGACCTTAATGAACACTGCGTTATAAAAATAATATAATATATAAATAATATAAATGCTGTATAAATAATAAAAAGAGTGAATGAAACAAATCCACATCCAGCCAATAATTCAGCTTGTATATTCATTTTAAAGGCTGCCAAGTGTGCATGTTTTTTTCCATGGAAGTTTAAAGTCAACTAAATAACCAGTCAAACAGTTTACTTAAAGTCACAGAAGGATGTCCTATTTTATTGACTCTACTGTATTTATCTATGTAGTGATTTTGGCTCGCGAAGTAATTATAACGTGTTATAGTGACTCCTAAATATTTTAACCCAAGTTGAAACTGACGGTAATGGAATTAACGTTACACTTATTTGGTCTGTTCGTCCGGCGAACAGGCCGTGTAACCTTTATTAATTCTATGAAGGCGGTATCTTCCCGGCCGAGAAAGACGCACTTCCCTTTTACTTTATACAGTAATTTAAATTAAATGAACTTAATAGAGCATGTAGTTCAGACCAGATGTTGCAGGTACCTTACGTTTGTGAGCGATACTCAGAGACAATCACTTGTGGGACAAAAATATGGCGTTTAATGAATGAGACAAACACAACATAAAGCTAACTACACAAACAAACAAAAGAAGTAGAGAAAATAAAAATACACAAAAAAAAAAATTAAAGTTGGGGAAAGGGAGGAAGAGACTGGAAAGAAGAAATTAGAAAGGAAGGAAAGGAACGGCAAGCTTAAACTTCAAAAGTAATCACACCCTAACTGGGAAATCGTCACCGGAAACTTAAATTCACCTTCAGACTCAATACAAGGTTCATACTTAAAATACGCATCTAAATTGGTTGGTAAAGGAAACGGTTACTTGCATTGGCTTGCGGCACAAGAGTCTGGATGCAACAGAGAAATCTCTGACGAGTCAGTTAGGGTGGGGTGAGATGTTCTTCCAAGTTCTCCTGAAGATCAGAGCAGTTGTCGTTATTGGAAGTGAAGCTTGCTGGAAGTTCTTCGGAGGAAGATGGAGTCGTCTCCAAGCTGTTCCAAAAGTCTGACCACTGATTGGTGGTGTTTGTGACATTTTAACTCCACCCATCTTTGGGGAGATGGCCAATACTACGGCCTGAAATTTCAGATGGAAAAACTCCCTTTGTTTCATGTGTCTGTTGGCGTGGTTTGGGCTATAAAACTTTAGAGGAGTTTAAAGTTTTATCCAAGGTGTATTAAGACGGTATGGCGCCTTTCATGCTCAAATAAAATACACCATTATTTGAAAACTGAGTAACCGATAATTTTGTGGTCATTTGGATACTAAACATGAAGGGGAATGAAGGCATCGGTACATTACATACACAGATCAATAATCAAAGTGTAACTGATGTTACTACGATATTGTGTTCTGATAAAGGAGAAAGAGACAAAAATGAAACACAAAACAAAATGCACTTTCATTAGTGAAGTGAAAAACAGCTAATGTTGTATACATTCTGACATCAGACCTTAAAAGGACATACTGTACAGCATTAGAACAGGTATACATTAACATGCCAGGATCAGTAATTAAAGTATAACTGATGTTAATCCAGTGTTGTGTTCTGGTACATAAATAAAATACATCCTTGTCAGGAAAGTAAGGAGCAAATAATTTTAAGTCAGGCAAGCCTTAACAGAAGAGACACATTACAACAGGGTTATAAGAATAAGAATCGTAGAGTATCTTATCTACTTGTTTTATTAGTAAAAGGAATGTCTCATTGTGTTGTGTGGGTTGTGTTTGTGTGTGTGTGTGTGTGTGTGTGTGTGCATGTGCACGTGCTTGCGTGCGTGTGTGTGAGTGTGTGTGGGTTTTATGGTTGAGGGCCTTCCCTGTGAATTCACCCAGGAAGGCCAGGGGGTTATCTGGTTCTCTCTCTCTCTGTGTGTGTGTGTGTGTGTGTGTGTGTGTGTGTGACACTGTGGAATGTAGCCCCCTCAAAAAAATTGTAAACTGGAAATCTAAATGACCTGTACCAGACGCTACATCTATTAAAAGTGAGGCTTTCCCAAGAAAAATCCATGTAAATATCCTGCACTGTCACACTGTTTTTTTCCATTTAATCCCCTCAGACTACCAGTGACTGCATTATGCATTAAACAACCACAAAATATCATGCTGTGCCTCATCAAAATATCTGTAAAATAAATGATGGTTAAAATGACACCCAGGAAGTTGGAAGTTTCTGGAGGTCCCGAGTTGGTAGCTCTCCTGAGAAGATTTGTTGTTCTAATGGTTTGTTGTGGTTTTTGACCCTCAGTGAAAACATGAATACTGTTCAAACTGAGGTTGTTGTCATGCTTGTTAAAAAAAATGTGAGACAGACAACTGATAGATAGACAACAATAATTGGGAGATTTGGGGTAACATTGCGAAATGGAGATTCTGGGGATGTTATAAAGATCTCATGTTGCTTGCATTTTGTTTTATGCTCTAATGCTTCAACCTTGAATGTGAATTCTTTTCTCTATATAGTCGTGGCCTAATGGTTAGAGAGTTTGACTCCTAACCCTAAAGTTGTGGGTTCGAGTCTCGGGCCGGCAATACCACGACTGAGGTGCCCTTGAGCAAGGCACCGAACACCCCCAACTGCTCCCCGGGCACCGCAGCATAAATGGCTGCCCACTGCTCCGGGTGTGTGTTCACGGTGTGTGTGTGTGTGTGTGTGTTCACTGCTGTGTGTGTGTGCACTTTGGATGGGTTAAATGCAGAGAACAAATTCTGAGTACTATATAATTTCTATACTTCTTGATTTACTACTTGATTTCAGGTGTAAAAAGCCCTTTTATGGCCCTTTTAAAAAATAATAATACAAAAAGATGATTGTTCATGTCCATATAAATATCATCTGCACCTCTTCAGTCCAACCAAGCAGGAGTTGCATTGATTTAATGATCCAGATGACTGATAGCATCATTCATTAGTAAAACTTCACTTCGACAGGAACATATCAACACAGGATGTATGAACACACGGCATCTGCGAATCCACAGCCTTATTCACACAACTTTCAGAATAACAACCCATGTAAGTAACCTGTACAATCTCTTGAGTTAATTTCCCATTTCCTGAAGCCTCCACGTAAAAGCAATCCCACAATTCTTCTAAAGCAGCAGTTGATAAGCCGGGCATCGTGACCGATGCGATAGGAGGGTCATGGGAAAACTTATTTAAAAGAAGTGCACAAAATGGTACCACCTCCTGGTGACATGATAACTAATTAACTATATAGATTGGAAGAAGTCTCAAAGGCTTAGCTCAAATTTGTGGATTAGAAGTCCTCATAGCTGGACTTCTGATTAGACATGGAGTGAATTCATGTCAAGAACAAGTTCAGATTCTTTTGTCCACAGCTTTCTGGTCATGGAGAGAAGTTCCTAACAGACTGTGTTATGTCTTGCACCTCACTTATTGCTTTTCTAGCTTTTGTCTCACGTCAGCAAGGTACGTTCCTTTATGTAGTCCATGTATGTTTTTCCACCTCAAGATCATGTCTACGTTCATGTATTGTTTGTGTTTAATAAAATACGAATCTGCACTCACTTCCTAATATGGTGACTTTTACAGTATTATCAGTCATCTCCATGCTTAGCTTCCTCTGGCCATAATGATTTCAAACTAATTTCTCTGGGCAGCATTTTACAATACAACAACAAAATACATTAATGCCATATCAACTTAGCAGCTTTGTAGAAATGTGATGTGTCACTAGAGAAAATTCTGCTTTCTTTTTGTGCTTAGACTTCATCAGAATGAAAACACTGATGCTGCCTATAAAACCGAAAACAGACCAGCGTTATCCTACCTCAAAGATCTCATCACTCCCCACACTGCACCATGATCTCTCAGATCTTCCAGCACTGCTTGACTTGTACAAGTCATGGATTGGATTGTTTGCATTATAGGGGTGTTAAAACACGATTTCACTTTTCTAACTTTAGCTAGTGTTTAATGTTCCTGTTTGAGCATAAACAACATCTGCAAAGTTTTAAGCAAAGGGAGATATTTGCTTTTAAAGAAATCCATTTCTAAGGACTACAGCAAACGCGACTACACGACATTCCTCCAGGGTTGCTGACATCACTAAGCCCAATATTTACATAAACCCCTCCTCCATGAATATTAAATGGGGGGGGGGGGCATGGCCATTTTATATTGCTGTGGAGAGTTGTTGTGGTATAGTTAGTAGGCTGCAGTGTCGTTACCATTACCAAATTAATTACCAAATAACGCTGTTATTTTCCTCCGGATTGCAGGTCCACTTTGTTCAGCCTTCCTAGGGACGGGGAAGTTACAGTAGGGATCAATGGTTAAAATGTATGTTTAACTCGGTCCCTCATAATTATTATGTTCTTCTCATCTGCGCAAAGTTGACGCACTAATAACAATACCATTTATATTACTTAAAGACAGCAGTATCTCCCAATGTCTCAAACCCAAAGTAAAATAAAACTGGATTAAACTTGAAAGGCGGGACATGTTTACTCCCATGCAATCCACATTAAGTCGTTAATTCAGAAAAACAGAGCAAAAAGCTTTTTATTCATGAAAAATTATCTTATAATTTTGAGACAATTAAGTCGTTAATTCAGAAAAACAGTAGATTTTTTTTCCTCAGGTGAATGCAATACGCTTCCGTAGTGCTGAACATTTTACGGAGGAAAGCTTTTAACTATTAAATTATTATAAATTTAAATTATATTAAATTATTAAATTATAAATGATTAAATTATTATTATTAATAAAACTATTTACACATTATGCATAATTTTGGTACTAGCTTATTACACTACCTTCTGTATTTCCTTGCAGCAGATGTTTTTGCACAGTTATTACATGTAGCTACACCTAGGGTTGCAAAGGGGCGGAAAGTTTCCAGTAAATTTCCGGAAACTTTCCACAGGAACTTAATCTGGGGAATTTTGGGAATATTCAAAATTGGAAACTTTACAGGAATTTATGGAAATTTACGGGAATTTACAGTAATTTATGGGAATTATTTGGAAATATAGGGAAATGTATATAAATATATATATTGTATATATAAATTATATCATATACAAACATAAATAAACATTTTTTTTGGTCATAAGCAGACGTGCATGTAAGGCAATACAAATTTTAAAAATGACGTCTTGACTGATTTAATTGTAAGTAGAGCTTTAACTGATTCTTTCATTGAGTAACACAAAAGCATAATAAACATTATTATGCTTGTAATAAACATAAACTTAATAATTGTAATAAACATAATTCCCTATGATTGCTGTAAAATGAAAGCATCCCCCACCCTTGGC
Source organism: Tachysurus vachellii (assembly GCF_030014155.1). Classification (NCBI taxonomy): domain Eukaryota; kingdom Metazoa; phylum Chordata; class Actinopteri; order Siluriformes; family Bagridae; genus Tachysurus; species Tachysurus vachellii. The sequence continues at coordinate 31,666,104 of NC_083464.1, forward strand.
CTTCTAAAAAAGTCCCAATCAAAATGTAAAATGATGCATTTTTTCCTCAAGCTTATTAGGTCTCTGCTTCTGTGGTAGTCAAGGCCTGGAAAATGGAGGTGAATCCCCCCGTAAGTGATATATGGAGGATTTTTTTTTTTTTTAATTTCAGGGGAAGTGAGTGTGTGTGGAGGGTCATCAAATTATCTGTGAATGTGGTAACACTCCTAATTTACTGCCTAATTTACATATATTCCCGTTAATTCCCATATATTCCCGTTAATTCCCATATATTCCCATAAATTCCCATGGAAAGTTTCCAGCCTTGAAAATTCCTGGAATTTTGTAATTCTAGCTACACCTAATAAAATATTTTTTTTTTTAAATAAAAAAGGTTCTTGAATACACTTTTGTTAATAGACAAACACTTATTGTTGTAAATTAAACAACTATTATAATTAGTACAATTAAATAACAACGTCTCTAAAAAGTAGGAGACAACAACAAAAAAAAACCATAACAGTCTGAAACGTCGTTTAACAGCCGGTTCTTGAACAGGTTCTGCTCGATCATCTTCACTAAAATTGTCTGGGTCCGATTCGGGATCAAATTGGTATGTTTTTATTGACGTCATTGTTTGTAATGCCACCAAAGCACAGACCAGTGTTGCCAGATTGGACTAAAGATTTCCAGCCCAACTACAGCTTAAAACCCACCCATTTCAAAAAATACCAGCCCAAAATACATACTGTTATTAAAACTGTTATAGAATAAAACACACAATTTATTTTTCTTATTAAACAACCAGACTAACAAATCGCACATTGGAGAGCACCAGGCTCGCCCCAAGTATATCCAGTGCATCTTTTTTTTTTTTTTAAGTATAAATGATAATTTTAATAAAACACAAGGTCTACATCGGAAACCTCAGAAGAGGACAACATTTTTTATTGTTCTTGTGCTACTATTGTCAGAACTACAGTTCTTTTCTAATAGGCCAATTCTCAAATCATTTCATTATACTTTTCTTTTTGTATCAGTAGGCTAGTTACAAATTTGTGCTTAATTACCAACTAATTAAATTAAACAACAATCTTTTCTATTTAACTATTTTAACTTTTAAGATTTTTAACATTCGGTATTAAATTTATGCCACTTAACATTAATTATTCAAATATATGCAGTTTAAGAAGAAGCCTTATTTGCATAAACATATAAGGAAAAAACCTGTAAGAATATCAAAAATAAAAAATGCTAATGCTAACTAAATGTAATCCCGCTGCTGCCTCCTGAGGCGATTCCCGCTCTACGTCACGCAGACTCAACGCAAACGGTCCCCTTCGTTATGCCCCGCCCACTCAAGGCATTTCACCAATCGCAGATTAGCAACCGTAACCATGCGCGAGCAATAGAAAGCGTGTATACAATAAAGTGCAAACAGTTTATTAAGTGAGGTTATAAACGCTCATAAGGGAAATGTCATCTAATAACTGTACTAGAATTTCCTTTAAATTAATTTTTATTTTATTTGTTACTTTTGCACAATTAATTTCAAATGTTCTTACTGATATTTATTTGTGTTTCAGTTTTATGTCATGTTTATTAACACAAATTAAACATGCATAAGATTCCATATTTAAAACCAAGAATCTTGTTTTTTTATATGATGGATTCCTAGTTTGTAAAGTAAATTTGTGCAGAACAAATGTTGATGGGGTTTTGTTTTAAGCAAAAAGTGCTGTTATTGCTTTTAAATAAAATGTACATAAAAAAAACACAAAAAAAAGAAACAAATTTAACAAAATACTAATTTTTACTTAAAAGTTCAGAATTATAAATCTGAAAATGACACATGAGCAGAGATGCATTTTCTCAAAGGAGAAATGTCTCCACCTAGAGGAAAAAGAGCTGTATTTATAATGTACTCATCTGTAGATTAACAGTTAATGCTTCAGACTGTGTGTGTGTTTGTGTGTGTGTGTGAGGAGAGAGAGAGAGAGAGAGAGAGAGAGAGAGAGAGAGAGAGAGAGAGACAGAGAGAAAGAGAGAGAGAGAGAGAAAGAGAGAGAGGGGGAGACAGAGAGAGAGAGAGAGCAAGAAAGAGAGAGAGAAAGAGAGAGAGGGGGAGACAGAGAGAGAGTCGGAGAGAGAGAGAGAGAAAGAGAGAGAGAGAAAGAGAGAGCGAGAGAGAGAGAGAGAGAGAGAGAAAGAGAGAGCGAGAAAGACTTTATTTTGCACACAAGTCACGTAAAAAAAACAACAATCAGAGTGACTCAATAACTATATAAATAAATAAATAAATAAATAAGAGTATTAAAATAACTCAAATAACAGATAGAGCGAGAAAGAGAGAGAGTGAGAAAGAGAGAGAGCAAGAAAGAGAGAGAGGGGGAGACAGAGAGAGAGAGAGAGAGAGAGAGAGAGAGAGAGAGGGAGAGAGAGAGGGAGAAAGAGAGAGAGAGGGAGGGAGAGAGAGAGAGAGAGAAAGAAGGAGTAGAAGGTACTGGGTGCTGTTACATCAGGCTGCCACCAGATTGCAAGTAGAACCAGAAGCTTAGAGAGAGCCGGTGGAGGTTAACAATCTTTTTAATGAACTTGAAAGTAATACGCAGACACACCATAGTCCAGGAGACAAGCAAAAGGCAAAAGAGAGGAAGAGCACTAGTTATAAAGTCAGTAAACAACTCCACAGAACATAAATGACAGGGAAATAATCAACAAGGAAAAAAATCCCCAAAAAGCTCCAAAAGAAAAGGAAATAAGTCCCAGAACGTAACAAAGTTCATGCAATAGAATGCACAAAAGATTACAACAGAAAAATCAGCCCTAAACATAATGAAGTTCGGTGACTGGCACAGAGGAAAAACAAAATTACTTGAGTGCGGGAGTGCAGGTGTAGTGTTGGTAGGAGATGTGACAGTACCGTTCTCCCTATGGATCCCACCTGGCCTTCTAGAGGGAGCCTCTGGGTAATGTTTGTAGAAATCAGAGATTAAAGCAAGGTCAAAAATAAAACTGACAGGAACCATAGGCCTCTCAATCCACAAAGTACTTTACACCACATCCTTGGTGACAACTCCTGACATGAACCTGAGAATAAGCTTAGGCCTCATGGTTATTAAGGGAATGTCTCAAGTCAAGAGCATCACCCTGTTGCCAACCCAGAACTTAGAGGGGTGGAACCATGCTGATCCGCTTGCCACTTGTAGGCCCTGACAGATCTGAGAAGCTAAAGACGTGCTACAGGAGGTCCTCCTACATCAAAGAACAAAGGCTTGGGCAGAGGGAAAGGATACCTCCTGTTCCTGGGTGGGGAAGGGGGTTTGGTAGCCAAGACAGCAATGAAAGGGGGACAGGCATGTGTCAGTGTTGGGTAAGGAATTGCGGGCATATTCCACCCATGGCAAAAACTTTCTCTAAGAAGTGGGGTCCAGAGGATGGTTTCCAGCTTTTGGTTGGTTCTTACAGTTTGTCCATTAGTTTGTCAATGATACCTTGAGGACAGGCTGGGCAAAGCACCGATTAGCATCAGAAGGCCTTCCAGATTTGGCCGGAGAACTGTGGCCCCATGTCAGACACAATATCGACGGGGAGGCCATGAAGGCAAAAAACATGGATTACAAGAAGTTCTGCTGTCTGGCCGGCAGATGAGAACTGGGGCAGAGGCGCAAAGTGGGCGGCTTTAGAGAAACAGTCTACCACCACCATGACACAAGAGTTTCCCTCAGAGACCGAGAGACCAGTGATAAAATTAAGAGCAATGTCCAGAGGCAGTGAGCTACAGGAAGAGGTCTGAGGAGGGCTACAGGAGATAAGTTGGATAACTTGTTCCTGATGCAAACCTGGCAAGCAGCCACAAACTGCAGATGAGACCAGAAACGTTGCTGAATGAGGTATAGGGCGCGGGCCCCATTTTAGCACTTCAGAGCACATGGAAATGGGCACAAAAAGCGACTGAGGGAACATTGCTGGGACCAGGCTCACGTTCCAGAACCAGTGGGGTTGGTGGGCATTGAGTATCTTGGCTGTTTTAAGGTATAACCTTATATATAGAACCTGATAAACCTTCTATAAAAATTGATGAATCCCAGAAACCGTTGAAGGGCTTGATGAGCTGGGACAAGGTTGGCACTGCCTTGACTTTAGAGGGTTCCATATCAATCTTGGAAGGGGTGATCTTGAACCCAAGAAACAAGACAGATGTCTTGTGAAATTTGTATTTTTCGCTCATAGCATCCCCTTAACCCAGACATGGGCAAACTACGGCCCGCGGGCCATATACGGCCCGTTGGGCTTTTTAATCCGGCCCACCGAACTCATCCACGTTATATTATTAAATTAAATTTTATTATAAAAACACCACAATCATTTTACCTAGCTGTAATTCCCATCTTTCCCCAGCAGATGGCGCACCCCGAAGACATTGACCCTTGAGTGTGATGCATTACGGTTACTCTCTACTTCATTTTGTCGTTTTGCACTTTCAGCCCTTTGGCAAAAATGAGCGGACCGAAGAAAAGAAAAGTAGACAGTGAGTGCCGAGTGTTCAATGAAGAGTAGACAACAAAATATTTTTTCACTGAAGTCCGATCAATAGCTGCATGTCTGATATGCCAAGAAACTGTAGCAGTTTTTAAAGAATACAACATCAGCCGTCATTTTGCCACAAAACATGCTAACTACTGTATGCTAGTAAACAGTCGCAACAAGAACGGGCGGCTACAGCTCAGAGATTGACGGATAATTTCCAGACTCAGCAAAACCTTTTTCACAGACAAACTGCGATTCAAGAGTCAAGGACTAAGGCAAGTTTTTGGCGGCATTCAAATTAGCAAAGGCCAGTAAGCCTTTCTCCAAGGCGAAGTTTTAAAAGAATGCATGGTTGAGACAGCAGGTCTCTTGTGTCCGGAGAGCAAAGGCAAATTTGAACAAATCAGTTTATCACGCAGAACTGTGACTCGCCGTGTGGAATTGATTGACGAAGATATAAGCCAGCAAATTAAACAAAAATGCCAAGTTAACTGACCAACACCTCGGATCTATCTTGAGAATTGCCACAACAAATATAATGCCAGACATTGAAGCACTTGCAAAAAAAGGAGACCAACAACACTGTTCCCACTGAAACTGAATGGGAGTTTATTACTACGTCATTAAATTAATAAATTTGTAAAACAATTTTTACAATAAACTAAGCACGATGGTGTTTTGCTGCCTGTTAAAGGCCAAATCTTTTCATATAATGGTTTTTACATTTAATTTATATTAGTTCACACAAACACACCGATCTCCTATTCTGGCCCGGCCCCTCTGTCAAATTTTAGAAACCATTGTGGCCCGCGAGTCAAAAAGTTTGCCCACCCATGCCTTAACCTGTCTCACCTATTCACATACTGTAGAGTGAAGGTTTTTAATGTACACATAGTTTTCAATGTTTAAGGCTGTTTGACAACGAAACTATTGTGAGGTTACTTGTTTAACGTTCATTATATTCTATCGTTGTTTTGTTTTACGTTATTGTCTATCAAGGACTTTTATTTTGATGTTGAGTCCTAGAGGAAGAGGATGGAATGTGAAGGGGAGGAGTTTGAGAGGGTGTGTTCGGGCGCGAAGTGAGGTGTTGTTTTTTTTTCCAGTTCTAATCGTCTGCTCAATAAAAGTTATTAGCTGGTAATATTTCAAGTCCATCGTCTTTATTGAAATCAACCCATGAACAGTTAAACCTCCACGCCTTACATATTTATTGGTGGCAGCGGTGGTGGTTTTTGGTATCTTTGGAGAAGTTGCTGTTGGATTGGTAGGGTGACAAAGACGAAAATATCGCTGCCTATTCTTCATATATGCTGGATCGGTTGTTGTACGGGTTATTTCTGAATGAAACGCTTTTTGCTTAACGTGCAGCGTTTACAATTACATGGACTGTATTCTGCTGGACTACATTTATAACTTCAGAGCAGCTTTATTGTTTTCACCATCGTGTGAGTTTTATTTCCATGTTTAGTTATTTGCTTATTTCGTTTTATTTTGGTGAAAGAGAGTAAAATGCCTGCTTCTCGGCGGTTCGAAGTTGGCTCTTTGCCAGGATTTGATGGCGCTCACATTTTCTGAAACTGTGCGCGTTAATCCCTCCTGTGGCGGACTTCAGCAACTGCACATAGCCCAAAAACAGAATGAGAAAGCACTGAGACTTATAAAATAATCTTTATCAACAAAAGACTGGACTGAACTGGTACAACGCTGCATTGGCAGCACTTTTTTCAAACATGGCGGAAGACAATGTAATAACTCCACAGGTGCACTTCAGAGCTGTTTTACCTCCAGACTTCACTGGGGATGGCAATGAAAGCTTTTCTCAATGGGCTCCTCGTTTTCAAGTATGCTGCGAGACCTCAGGTATGGACAAACCTCAGCTGGCCAAAGTACTTCCTTCAAGATTGGCAGGTGCTGCATTCAGTTATTGGGATAGTTTGTCAGATGACATAAAATCTGATTATGACCGTACATGTGGCAAAATGGCTACAGTTTTTGGCCAAAAACAGTTATTAAGAACTTTTCAAACGTACTTGAATGCCAGACCACGTCTGAGTAATGAGCCATTAGAAGTGTATGCTGCTGAACTGACCCACCTTGTTCACCAAGCTTTTACGGATTATGGACAATCTGCCATTAAAGGTGAAATTTTGCGACGTTTTATAGCTGGACTGGAACCTGCATTGCAAACTAAGCTGTACGAGTTTGGTGTTGCTACAATTGATGATGCAATTAAAGTAGCTGGTAGGTGTGAGAGGGCACGTTCCACAGCCACTGAGCCTTCTTCTGCCGACATCCTCTGCACCTCAGCCTGCCGTGGTACACAGCCTCACAACTGAGTCTGCCAATATGCTTGCAGCGCAGCTCAGTGACCTCCATCTGAAAGTGGACAAACTTCAGTCCATAGTTTCTATGCTGACACAGCCTAAGCCTCATCACAGCAGTGCTGTCTCATCACCTGAACGCCACTTCGCCCATCATCGGAGATCACCTTCACTTGAGAGAGCTAAAGACGGTCACTATATGCCATCGTCTCGCTATCAGCATTTCACTGCATCTGATGAGCCATACTTCAGAGGACGATCTCCTGTGCGTTCCAGTATCGGCCACCGCAGACCACAAGGGAGCCCCAGGTCAAGTTATCATCAGCAGCACGGCTATGACAGACCCATATTCTATGAGAGTAGAGATACCCGCTTTAGCCCTCGGCGTGGATATGCTGCATATGATGACTCAGTGACACCTCAACCCAGCTATAGGCATCATTCGAAGGATGACAGCAGCCCAAGGGGAAACAGAGATCGACGGAGGGGTGAGCAGTATTACAGACATCGCTCTCCAAGTCCACAACGACCCCATTCACGGCATGTACATTTCACTGAACATCACCGTTCGGGAAACGAATGGTAGCTGGAGATGGGGGCCAATCTTCAGTTCAAATGTCAGTGGCCCATAGAGACAACACAGTCACACCTGAGGACTCCACAGTTTGGACCCCATACATAAAAGGACTCATCGAGGACCAAGAAGTCAGTGTTTTCCTTGACACGGGTGCTGGTTTGTCACTCATTAGTGAGGCCTTGCGTCAACGCATCCCTGCACTGAAACATCGGCCCTTACTGAAAAGTTTCCAGGTGGCACACACACTTACTGTACAGGACATCAATTAAACATTTTAGGTTCATTAACTGTCACATTACGCCTTGGGTCACACATTTTCAGTATGGACATGTATGTTAGAGACTCTAGACAGGACGCCCTTCTTGGGTGGGACTTTTTCAAAACACATGGTGCCTCAATTGACGCAGCCTCTGGGGTTTTCATGTTCGAGAATGAAAAAATTTCTCTTCTCAGTTCCTCCCAAGCATTGCCTTTTTGCTGTAATGTGTTCTTGCTCTCACAGGTCTCAGTCCCACCCTTGACAGAGATTGTTGTTCCTGCCTCGGTAGCATGTGTATCTGAGACAGGTAGTCAGCTCCATGGTTTTCAAGGTATCCTAGAACCAAATGTGTCATTTGACAAAGATTTAGCTGTTGCTCGTAGCTTCTCTAATGTTGAAAACGGGCTCACTGTTGTTCATCTACTTAATCCTACACACCAAGACATTGAGCTGCCCAAACAGGCCCATTTAGGTCAGTTCTACTCTGTGCGTAACATGCCTTCTGATTTCTATAGGCCTGTGGACGCTCTTGTAGCTCAGGTTAGCCTGCCAAGCCCTTCGTGCAAAATACCTGATGTTCACATGGGTACAGACACTCTTACTCCCAATGAGGTGAAAGTAGTTCACTCCCTCCTACAAGAGAACTGTGATATCTTCAGTATTTCCTCTACTGATCTAGGTCGAACTGATTTGATTAAGCATAGCATACACACATCCTCTACGTCCCCTGCACGTCAGAGGGCATATCGTACATCTCCTGTCCTACGAGAGGAAATCCACAAACAAGTACAGAAACTTCTTGATGCTGACTTGATTGAGCCTAGCCATAGTCCATGGGCCTCCCCAGTGATACTTGTTTGTAAGAAGGATGGATCTTACAGATTTTGTATAGATTACAGATGTTTAAACTCGATTACGATCAAAGATGCACACCCACTCCCACGTGTGGATGACAGTTTGGATGCCCTATCTGGAGCCACCCTCTTTAGTACACTGGATTTGTCAAGTGGCTATTGGCAGATTCAAATGGATGATGCTAGTAAGGAAAAAACTGCCTTTACTACGGGTGATTCCCTGTATCATTTTAAGGTCATGCCAATGGGCCTTACTAATGCCCCCCCGACATTTCAGCGATTGATGGAGCTTGTTCTTCGTGGCCTCCATTGGTCTAAGACTTTGGTATATCTTGATGACATAATAGTCTTCAGTAAGACCTTTCAAGATCACATCCACGATCTCTCTGAAGTGTTTGGTAGATTGCGGCAGGCTGGTCTCAAACTCCATCCTCAAAAATGTCAGTTTTTCAAGCGATCTGTACTCTTTCTAGGACATGTGGTTTCAAAGGATGGCATTCAGCCAGACCCCAAGGTGACTGAGAAAGTGTTGAACTGGCCTCGTCCAACTACACCTACAGAGGTTAGAGCTTTCATAGGCCTCTGTTCATACTATCGCCATTTTATCAAAGATTTTGCAGAAAAAGCAGCTCCCTTACACAGTCTGACGAGGAAACATGCCAAATTCATTTGGAGTGAAGAATGTGAAGACACTTTTCAGTATTTTCAGGATGCTCTATCTTCCCCTCCTATCCTCACTTACCCTGATTTCAGCAAGTCTTTTATTCTATATACGGATGCATCTCACCACGCTATTGGCTCAGTTCTTGCACAACAACAACAGGGTGTTGAAAAGGTAGTAGCCTACGCCAGTCATGTGCTAAGTGCAGCAGAGTGCAACTGGTCCACCTTTGACAGAGAATGGTGGGCTATTCTTTGGTCCGTTAGACATTTCTCACACTACTTGCAAGGGTGCCCCTTTGTGATTGTTACAGATCATCGCCCCTTGTTAGGTTTAAAGAAAATGCCTATCGATCGAGATCCAACGGGACGCAGGGCCCGTTGGGCATTGGAGCTTTCTAGATGCCCAAGTCAAAGCAATGCCATTCCTCAGCCTACTTCTGATCTCTCAATGGCAGGCAAGCCAGAACCTTCTTTAATCACAGCCCCTCTTACTGCTCATGCTGTCATAGACCTTTCCCAGTCTTTGTCAGTCGATATTGCACAGTGTCAAAAAGATGATGTCACACTGAGGACAGTGATTGAGTGGTTAAAGGATGGAAGGAGACCTCCATCGTGGGTTCTAAAGAAAGGTTCGGCAGAGCTCAAAGTATATTGGCGACAGTTTGATAGACTGCATTTGCAGGATGAGAAAATCTACCGGTTTGCCTGTAACAAACCAAAAGAATCACCCAATCTTCATGTAGTCATTCTCAGCAAAGCTGTCCCCCAGGTGTTACAGTTTTTACATGGACATTCCACTGTAGGTCACCTTGGTCATAAAAAGACACTTGCAAGGGCCAGGGAGCATTTCTATTGGCCAAACATGGCGAGAGACATAGAGAACTACTGCCAACAGTGTGTTTCCTGCCAGTCTAGATCTATGCCAGTTCCACATCAAGTAGCTCCTTTACAGACTATTCATGCCAATCGTCCTTTTTCGAAAAGGTGGCAGCTGACATTACAGAGCTTCCTGTGACACCATCAGGCCATAAATATGTCCTTGTTCACCAAGACTATTTCACCAAGTATGTGAATTTGTACCCTATGAAGGACCAAAGAGCTGTAACAGTTGCACACTGTATTTTTGAGCAGTATGTTACAGAGCATGGTGCTCCTGAATTCCTTCATACAGATCAAGGCCGTCAGTTTGAGGCAGATTTAATCGAGGAGTTGTGTTCCAAGTTGGGTGTCACCAAAACTAGGACTTCTCCCTATCATCCTGAGGGAGAGGTTTAATCGAAAGATTTAATCGCACCCTGAAAGACCAGTTGAGTAAAAGTCTGGATCAGCAAACAGAACCATGGGATACCATGTTGAGGTCAATCCAGTTCTCCTACAGTACCAGTGTGCACAGCAGTACTGGATACACCCCTTTCTTCCTTGTTCATGGACGTGAAGCCAGACTGCCTGTTCATTTACTCTTTCCTAGTCCTGCTGAATCTTCCAGTGCCTCTGCGGGCACCCCAGCAGAGTATGCTACATCTGTCTACAGGAAATTACATTTTGCATTCCAGTTCCGTAAGGAGAATCAGGAACATGCTCATATGCAACAAAAAGCACAATATGATAAAAAAGCCAAATAAACCACGTACAATGTGGGAGACGGTTTGGCTGAATGATCCTGCTCATTCCCGATGTAAACTGGCCCCACGCTGGAAAGGACCCTACATTGTAACACGGACTGTTCAGCCTGACAGTGGTTACTCTGTACTGTATGCTATTCAGCCAAAGGATTTTCCTGAAAAGACACCACAAGTGGCACATCATAACCGTCTTAAACCCTACCTGGCTCCCACATGTCAGCTGGGGCAAACAGTATCAGATGCACCGTCTCCCACTGCACAGCCTGTTGAAAAGGAAGTACCCTCTAGTACTTCTAATTCTAATACACTTGCTACCCAGGAGAACTTGCCTTCTGTCGTTTTTAAAGGAGGAGTCCCCAATCAGAGTTCGGCTAGGTCTTTGCTTTTGGGACAGCCCCCACTGAACTTAAGTCAAAACACTGGACAGTTTAAAGTCCCACAGCCTGGTGACACTGCAAGCTTGAAAGTGGGCCGTCTTACCTTTATGGCTCCACATGCTGTTCTAGACTCTAGCCCATTAGGTCGCAGGCCTGTCAGGTTGCCTGCAAGGTTCAAAGACTATGTTGTGAAGTAAAAAAAAAAAAAAAATATCTTTGCTTTATTCTTTTATTTTATTTAATTTTTGAGGTCCTTAAATGTCTCATGTGGAATACAGACCATATTGTTCATGGAAAATCGTGGTTGTGTTGCACCAACAATCTGCACATTGCTTTGTCTGGTTTATTCATGACATTGTTATTTTCTGTATGTTGAAAACGTGGACGTTTCTTTTCACATGGGGTAACTAATGTGAGGTTGCTTGTTTAACGTTCATTATATTCTATCGTTGTTTTGTTTTACGTTATTTTCTATCAAGGACTTTTATTTTGATGTTGAGTCCTAGAGGAAGAGGATGGAATATGAAGGGGAGGAGTTTGAGAGGGTGTGTTCGGGCGCGAAGTGAGGTATTGTTTTTTTTTCCAGTTCTAATCGTCTGCTCAATAAAAGTTATTAGCTGGTAATATTTCAAGTCCATCGTCTTTATTGAAATCAACCCATGAACAGTTAAACCTCCACACCTTACACTATTACTGTAGAATGAAGACAACAGAAAAACTGTGAAGTCTTTCGTTTTTCTCTCCAACATATTCACAGTTCTTACCTGATTTGAATTTCTTAAGTCATTTCTAAAATGCTGCCTTCATTCCAATAACACAAACTACCACTAGATAACAGCACTGTGCAGAAAAACATTCTGAAGAGAAAAAGATTGAGCACTTTCGGTTTGTTTGTTCACCTGAATTAAAAATAACGTCTTATAGTTTTAATTTTATTTTAAATGTATTAAAAACATGAATTTAGAGCTTTAAAAAAAGGAATAAACTATGAGGCAAAAGTGGAGGTTGTTGTGTTGCATCATCAACGTGTGTTCCAGGTGTTTCTAGATCTTTATAGCGTATTTATGGACGATTCAAATTTTATTGTTCACAGGCACAACCACATACAGTAAAAAGATTCTTATATTACAATAGTTACAATACAAACAGAAAAAATGTAATGTTTTAATAATTTCTTTATTAAGGGTCAGGGCTACATGGTGGACACAATATAATGACAGACAAATATATCTGTTATAGTACCAACTTCTCACATTCACAGGTTTATTTACAAAAATCATATCTTATAAGAATCATGGCTGTATTATTTACAGTATCAGTCAATCTACGGTACAATCTAAATGCAAGTGTGTACAGTTTTTATTAATATATTTAAAACAAATCTATAAAAACACTGGGGGGGAGGATCGTTGTCGATAGAACCTTTACAAAATAGGGGTTCTTTGTAAAAACCTTGGAAAGAAACAAACCTTTCATATTACAACAATTTAGATATAAATCTAAAGATTTTAATTCTTCAAATCTAAAGAATGTATGAATTCCATGCCATTAAATTCAGTGAAATTGTTTTAACAATCTAGAAAACACAGATGTTTTGAAATGACACATTCGTGAAATAATTCAAACTGGAATGATAAACTTACATTATTGAACGTGCATGTTCCTCCTTTACTACAATCTTACCAATCTTATGTGCTGAAGAACTTTTCTTCCTACCAGAAGAAAACAAAGCCACACCCAGACATAGCTGGTCCTCTTGTTATATATAAAGACAAACACTGCCTACTTTCACAATCACTCTTGGACTCATAAATCATGGGTACGATCTACCCCAACACAACAAGTAGGTGAATATTTTCCTTTTTTGCAGTCACTTACAAATTTATTAACACATTAAATACTAACCCATTAGTTATCACTGGTCATAATCAGTAAAGGGTCTCTAATAACAGACACTGGCCACATGAATAAGGAATAAAGTAAAAGTAATGCTTTCCAATTGATGGTGTAGTACATAAAGTACTCTTTAGCAGAATAATCACAAAATAATAAAGCATATAAACTGATGAAAAAAATCTCTTACAAGTTTGACAAGTGTGGCTTAGAAGGCCACAAAAGACAAAATGATCAAATATGGTAGAAACAACTTACAACATGGCTCCACAAGCACCATTAACTCAACCAGTGAAAGGAGCAAAGTAACATCTGAATGTTCTTGTGTGTTTTCATGTTGATGAGACAATCACGTTTTAACTCAAGTTCTATCTCAGACCTTAAACATGGAACAACAATCAATCTTTTTCCCCCAGGAAAAAAAATGGATAAATAAGTAGGTAACAGGTCACATATTGAACATACAGTGTGTATATAATGCTTAATAAATATTATCATCTTGTTAAAAAAAAAAGAAGTATTTACAGTTATTAAGCAATGGGTCAGTCAGGTGAAGGTGTCTGATAACCCGAGACCTGAAACACCCTTTAACCTCGTCACTGATGATGTGTCCAAGCCACACCTTCCAAATGGTGTTTCATGTAACTAGATTTCTATCTAATATGTACAACAAGAGTATAATTGTATAACTGCGCCACCGATCAACAGATTAATCAGATAGTAAAAAAGCCAAAATATCAACAAAACACGTTTGATCCCTTTTCTAAAAATTCAATTGTATTTCCATGAACAGCTGAGAACTACAATTACAGCTACGATGACTATTACTTCGACCTCTTCGAATTAATTCCCTGCGACAATATCAACATAAAGGCCTTCAGCAGAGTCTTCCTCCCTACACTCTACAGCATCGTCTTCATCGTGGGGTTCATCGGCAACGGCTTGGTGTTGTGTGTCCTGGTCAAGTTCAGCAAAAGGTCCAACATGTCAGATGTGTGTCTCTTCAACCTGGCGCTTTCAGACCTCCTCTTCCTTCTCTCGTTACCTTTCTGGGCTCATTACGCCCTCACCAGTCAGTGGACCTTCGGGAGCTTCATGTGCCGTACAGTGACGGCGTTCTACACGCTGGGATTCTATGGAAGCATCTTCATCATGATCCTCATGACTGTAGACCGCTATGCTGTCATTGTCCATGCCCAGCCCTCCCTGTTCTCTAAGAACCGGTCTGTCAGAGCTAGCATAGTCCTGATTTTGTTTATGTGGACACTTAGCCTGGGAGCTTCTCTGCCCACCGTCATTTGGGCACAAGTGAACAATAAATCAGAAGTATGGTCATGCAGTGTGGAATATCCAGAAGGAACAGAGTGGAGGTGTTTTTCTTACATCGAGCTTAATGTCCTCAGCCTGATTATTCCTCTGTCAGTGATGGTGTTCTGCTACTCACGCATCATCCCTATCTTAATGACCATGAAGTCTCAGAAGAAACACAGAGCTGTCAGGCTCATGCTGGTCTTGGTCAGTGTTTTCTTCCTCTTCTGGACACCTTACAACATCGTCATCTTCCTGAAGTTCCTGCATCATTTGGGTTACATGAGCACTTGTAAGTGGTATCAGGACCTGACCATGGCTATGCAGTGGGTGGAAACCATAGCGTTCTGTCACTGCTGCATCAACCCCATCATCTACGCTTTTGTGGGGCAGAGATTCAGGAATTTATTTCTAAGGATCCTCCAAGAGTGGTTTCCTTGTTGCTTTGGTTCGTATACAAGAGTCAAACACGAGCCGACAGAGAGGTGGGTCTCGGTGTACTCACGCTCCTCAGTTAATACCAGCACAGAGTCCGTTCAGCCATAAGGGCAAAAGTGCAGCATGTAGTTTAAACACAGTTATAAGCAGACAAAACTGAAACTGTATTAAGGGGGAAAAAAATTACTGGTTAGGTTTCTTTTTTTCCAGAAAAGGTTTTTGAGTGTTTTTTTTGCTTTTGTTCGTATTTTTGCACAGAATATGAGACATTATTAACACAAAATTATCTTAAAACCTTAACTAAAAGTTAATATTTTTGTCATTTATTTGTCAGACTTACACAGTGATGCATATACAGAGGCTTTATTCTGTTTTCAAAGAAAATAAAGGAAATGATAAGCATTAAACTGTCTGTTTTTCCTTGTCAACCTTGTAGATCATGATCACATGACTATTCAATAGTAAAATTTTAATCCGGCATGAATTCCGGCTCGAAATTCATGGAACGAAACCCTGCAGACACACTAACTGAAAAGTGTAGCATTACAGTTAACTGTAGTAAGACTTAAGCTTCCTAAATGTAAGAATTCACCCATTTTTCCATCCGTGACTATCAGCACATTGTGCCCTCCTACTGAATTCCTTGAACATGTCCTTGGCGGTCCCTTGACCAACAACGTCAGCCATATAAAAACTGGCTAAATTACCAACAGTGTTCTTGTCAATGCTGCAGCGCCTGCAGTGAAGACACTGTGCCTTAAAGGGGCAGGTGGTAAAAAAATCATCCTAATGCACTAAAATTTCACAACAGAAGTAACAGCTTTTAACACTGCGCTTAACCCTGGTTCTACAGCTAGAGGAACATTTTACACTGGTGATTTAGAAGAGGCTCTGAAGCTTTTGCAGTGTTAACCCCACATTAAGGCACCAGTGTGAAGTGAAATTAAACAGCATGTGCTCGATATCATGTGAAAACCAGGACGTAGCAACACCTCGGCATAAATTGCTCAGTAGTTAGAGTCATGCAACACGGTAAACATCACAGAAGTGCCGCTGTAGTGAGGGGGAAAGATGAGACATTGAAAAAACAGCAGAGACTGGATATGAACAAACTACAAAATGCAAATTGGATATCCCAACGGCCCGAACCCTCACCCGTTTATGTGCCTAAACATGGAGGAACTTCGCTAAATTTGGGCTGATAAACAGAGTAACTAACTACGCCATCTTGGGGGCCTACTACCGGCGATTCACCCTTCAATAGACTGTATTTCAGATGCCTCCCTAAGACAGAGGACACCGATCGTATGTGCCCCCCGACACCACAGCTCATACAGTACAACACCACTGAGAGCATTGCGACTGTCAGAAGCACCACCATCACACATGAAGTCACCACTCTCGCTGTAGCTGGCACCCAAATCTGAGTGGAAATAAACAATTAGGGATTTAGACAAGCACACACACACACACACACACACACACACACACACTACAATTCAGTACATGTGCCACCGACAAAAGAAATAACATTTACATAAAAACTCATTATGCTTATATAAAAGGTTAAATTAAAGCACCATCATTTCTGTAGCAACAACAAACAAGGTACTGTCTGTACACCACCGTCTGTATTTCCAGAAAAAAAAGAAAGAAAAGTTTGTGGACTTCAATGGGACAATATAATGAATTCATTAATTATTCAAGTGATTATTACATACGCCATTGTGGCTGCATATGGCATACCGTGTGTGTGTGTGTGTGTGTGTGTGTGTGTGTGTGTATGTGTGTTTACAGCTGAAGGAGAAAGAAGCCTTGCTGAAAGCTTGATTCAAGGTACAAGGGCATGATCAAACTTGCATGGATTTTTCCTGCTATTTTTACAGCGAATGTGGTTTTTCTAGAACGTTTCAAATTAAGACACGTACCAGTAAGACATGTGACAGAGCCAGGTGACTGTGTGTAACAGGAACTGTAAGTGTAAATGAGAGACAGAACTGATTGCATTTCTAATATCGGCTTCTAAAGTCATTTATAAAGACTTTATTCGGTTCCCAACAGAAGCACAAACACCAAACAGAACACGATCATTGTTAAGAACCTAATTGTTAAATCCGATATTATTTGGACAGAAAAGCTTCATTTTGATTGCTGAGCTGCATCGAAGTTGTTGTAAACGACACTTTAAGCATGTTTTCCAGGAATGGATGTAAACTTGGATACTGAAGATTTCTTCTTTATTGTTGTGTGGAGTTACCTGATCCAACATGTACTTATCAGTTCAGTGGAAATCACATGTGAATACCAGCTGATGTGAATCATCGGTTCCAGATACAGGTAAGTGAAAAAAGTGGAACATGTTCAAGTGAAACACAACCTTAATTCGTTCCTTCCGTGATGGATTTTCCATCATGTGTCTTTGAATGAATCATTCCTAGGTACACCTTGATACACAACTCAATTATTTCTATCTCTTTTGTCTAGTTAACTGATTGGTTTTCTTTAGAACTTGTTCCTTAAAAGAAAGCAGCAGGGACGAGAGCATCTATACTGTCATTCATTTGAATTTATTAGACATCACTAATGAATATTTGGATATTCTTGGATATGTTGTTTTATAAAGGATATCGTTAGAATTGCAGTGTTCTTGTTTATTTTCCTGCTAAAATGAGCACAATTAGTACATAAAAAGACATAAACGTGGTTACAGACGTCTGTACTGTGAGCAGGACGAAGCCCCACCTCTACAGCATAAAAGCTCAGGACGGTGTTATATCACTACACACAGCCTTCTTTCACGCTCACAATCGAATTGGACGGATGAATCATGGCAACGGTTTTACAGAGCAGAACGACATGTAAGTGCGTGGATTTTTTTAATATAATCAGCAGTTTTAAACTTATTACTGAGTCTCGAAAAACGTTGCTTAATTGCTTTTAGTCTTAAAGTACTACAGATGACTGAAAATAAACAATCAGTACCAAATTACTACAGAGATCCTTTGAAATTGTTACAGAATCGGATCGAATTTCTTCGTTTTATTCTCTTGTGTTATTATTTGCACTGATGCTAGTTTTCAGTCTGGTTACATCTCTACATTTGTGTTCCAGAATATCTATTGCTCCCTGTAGACATTTTTCTAGCCCAGTAATAAAAACGTTTTATTTTCTGTTATTATCAACTTGTACATGCAGAAATCGTGCAATAAGTGATTTTTTTTTCATAAACAGCTGAAAACGATTCTGCTAATGACACCATACTAGATGAGTACTTATTCTGCAACACCAACATAAAGGCCTTCAGCCGAGTCTTCCTCCCTACACTCTACAGCATCGTCTTCATCGTGGGGTTCATCGGCAACTGCCTGGTTGTTTGTGTCCTGGTCAAGTTCCACAAAAAGTCCAACATGTCAGATGTGTGTCTCTTCAACCTGGTGCTTTCAGACCTCCTCTTCCTTCTCTCATTACCTTTCTGGGCTCACTACGCCCTCACCAGTCAGTGGATCTTCGGGAGCTTCATGTGCTGTACAGTGATGGCGTTCTACACGCTGGGATTCTATGGAAGCATCTTCTTCATGATCCTCATGACCATTGAGCGCTACAGTGTCATTGTCCACACCCAGACCTCCCTGTTCTCTAAGCACCGGTCTGTCAGAGCTAGCATAGCCCTGGTTTTGTTTATGTGGACACTTAGCCTGGGAGCTTCTCTGCCCACCGTCATTTGGGCACAAGTGAACAATAAATCAGACCTATGGACTTGCAAAGAGGAATATCCAAAAGGAACAAAGTGGAAGTCTTTTTCTTACATGGAGTTGAACATCCTTGTCTTAATTATTCCTCTGTCAGTGATGTTGTTCTGCTACTCGCGCATCATCCCTATCTTAATGACCATGAAGTCTCAGAAGAAACACAGAGCTGTCAGGCTCATGCTGGTCTTGGTCAGTGTTTTCTTCCTCTTCTGGACACCTTACAACATCGTCATCTTCCTGAAGTTCCTGCAGTATCTGGGTTACATGCACACTTGTGAGTGGGATCAAGACCTGAACATGGCTATGCAGTGGGTGGAAACCATAGCGTTCTGTCACTGCTGCATCAACCCCATCATCTACGCCTTTGTGGGGCAGAGATTCAGGAAGTTATTTCTAAGAATCCTTAAAGAGTGGTTTCCTCTTTGCTTTGGTCGCTTTAGAACAACTGAAAGTGAGTTCTCAATGAGGACGAACAATACTGTACGTCCTCCAGATATTCAGTGACTTCCAGAACAAAGTCAAAATCAAAACTGTAAACTCTTTCGAACAGGAAAAACAAAACAACAAACAAACTATGCATAAAAATATTACTCAGGCCATGTTACAGTATGTTGGCATTATAGTTTAAATGTTATTTACATTGGGATAAAAATTCTGCATTATACAATATAAGCACATCCTTTGCCTGTGACTCTAAAATCTCTTCATTTACACCTTCTGTATATTGTGTATTTGTACAGTGTTGTTTTTTCATCTGCTCCCTGTTCCGAGTTGCCACAGCGGATCATCTGGTTCGCATATATGATTAGCCACAGGTTTTACACCGGATCACTTCTAGCACCGTATCTCATTACAGTCCGTCAATTAGATAACTATCATCATTCAAACTATTTTCTTTCAATTCTAGAGTATTAATCTATCCTAGTTCTAGAGGGTTGTGTTAGGAAGGGCATCTGGACTAACACCTGTGCCAAAATTAATATATTCATGGCTTTGTAACCGTGTTATTCTTCAATTCAGTCGTGGAGATCCAACGAATGCACGCATTTGAAATAAATTGAATTCAATCAGGTTTTATTTTCAAGTCTCTTTAATATGTTGATATGACTCTCACATTTATGTGCATGTTATGACAAAGGGAGTTTATACAGTATGTCGCTTTCCCTACAAACCCTGATGTTTTTTCAGTCCATCCTGGTAGTATCACATCTCTGTATCAGATAGGCTCTCACAATCTGCTCACTTTGACTTTGACTTGCTCATTTGTTCTTGCTTTTCTGTTAAGACAGAATTTCATCAGCCAGGTCATTTTCCAGCTTCGTGTTCCTGCTGAAGGTGTCTGTAATCGAACTGGAACAAACGTGATCGTCCACAAAATTGTACAGAATGTTTTTGTATTCTGCAGATTTTCCTTCACTGATAGCACCAGGACCAAATATGTTCCAGCATGACAATACACACAAAATGAGCTCCATGAAGACCTGGTTTGCCAAGAAATCTGTTGTAGAAGAACTGGAATGGATTGCACAAAGCTAGCCATGCTAAGTTAATCCAAACCTCATATTCTGAGCTGTCTGAATTGAAGTGAGCTGATTGTGTCCAACGTCACACCCACAGCGTTCGAGCTACCGTCTGGAGGAACCAGAGTGCAATTCATTTGACAGCTCCATAACTGTACCAATAGAGGACGCTGTAACACCATACTAAAGATTTCAATAGTAAATACATGAGAAAGTTCACTTATGTAATAATCTTTGGACTAATCACTACAGTCATCCTGTTTCACTTGTGTTCTTAACTTTAATAAGGGATTTAATCAATTAAACATGCTCCTTATTAGAAGAAAGCAGTGGTATCTATTAGCCAGATCACTTCCAGATGTTGCTGAGATACAGTAATTTCGTCACCTATCTGTTGCACCTGATGCAAATCAGTCCCACCGATTAAATAATGCCAAAGTGGTGGCAGAGGCCAGGACGATTAGATAAAATCTACAAAGCAGAATGTGTGAACTGGTCCGTAGTTTCTAGTGGATGCTAAACAGACAGGATCAATGATAATAGAACAATAAACAACAACAACAACAACAACAAAAAGACAAGGTGAGACCACAAGATAACTCATTGAAGTCACCGATGAATAAAGTGATGTTAATCGTTTGAAGCTATGAGTTAATATATAGAGGTCATAATATAATATTTAGAGAGTATAATAGTAGTGGTCATGAGATCCTGAGCATCCAGTCTATTAACTTTATTTATGTCTCCCAGCAGCAGATAGGAAAAGTCTATTTGCTTTGAGAATTTGTTTAAGGTTCAGTGAGCTAATGTTACATCGGTGTCACAATTGCAGTTGATTTATTAATGTGCTGTTTAATATTAATAAACTTCATCTTATATATACAGTATACTATATTACCTGTAACACCTGTCGTCAACAGTTTTAATTAAAGCTAAAGATTGTACATTTGTTATTTCTGGCATGTTTATAAGTGTCTATATGTTTTGTTTAATTTGTAGTTTGCTAGAAAGTGACTTATCTGGCAACAGGACAAAGCCCCACCTTATAGAGCTTCCCTTAATAAAGCACATCATCTTCCTACGGTCCAATATACACTTGGTCTCGGTCTGAGGAGACACGACGCAGCCCAACATGACGAGTAGGTGGAAGGTTTACATTTCTCAGCTACTTGTTAAGAATATTTTTGTTCCTAGATTTAATAAACAGTGTGTAAATTTTCTTGCTTCTACAAATGATTAAAACTGACACTGGGTTCTTTGTCTCTCTCACTGAAAAGAGCTAGATTCTGATTCTGTGGTCTGTATTTATTTATTACTGAGTCTTAAAAACCTTTATGACTCTAAATGGTTTTGACAACTTGACAAAAGTGTAAAAAACTGTCACTTTTTTTAACTGCAGGTTTAACTGCATCTACAGGGAAAGATGTTTTTCCCCTATTCGATTAACATGTAAACTTTTCTCCTCATTAACAGCCAAGAACGATTCTGCTAATGACACCATACTAGATAAGTACTTACTCTGCAACAACAACAACGTAAGGGCCTTCAGCAGAGTCTTCCTCCCTACACTCTACAGCATCGTCTTCATCGTGGGGTTCATCGGCAACTGCCTGGTTGTTTGTGTCCTGGTCAAGTTCCACAAAAAGTCCAACATGTCAGATGTGTGTCTCTTCAACCTGGCGCTTTCAGACCTCCTCTTCCTTCTCTCATTACCTTTCTGGGCTCACTACGCCCTCACCAGTCAGTGGACCTTCGGGAGCTTCATGTGCCGTACAGTGACAGCGTTCTACATGCTGGGATTCTATGGAAGCATCTTCTTCATGATCCTTATGACCATTGAGCGCTACAGTGTCATTGTCCATACCCAGACCTCCCTGTTCTCTAAGCACCGGTCTGTCAGAGCTAGCATAGCCCTGGTTTTGTTTATGTGGACACTTAGCCTGGGAGCTTCTCTGCCCACCGTCATTTGGGCACAAGTGAACAATAAATCAGAAGTATGGACATGCAGTTTGGAATATCCAAAAGGAACAAAGTGGAGGTCTTTCTCTTACATGGAGTTGAACATCCTTGTTTTAATTATTCCTCTGTCAGTGATGTTGTTCTGCTACTCGCGCATCATCCCTATCTTAATGACCATGAAGTCTCAGAAGAAACACAGAGCTGTCAGGCTCATGCTGGTCTTGGTCAGTGTTTTCTTCCTCTTCTGGACACCTTACAACATCGTCATCTTCCTGAAATTCCTGCAGTATCTGGATTACATGAGCACTTGTAAGTGGTATCAGGACCTGACCATGGCTATGCAGTGGGTGGAAACCATAGCGTTCTGTCACTGCTGCATCAACCCCATCATCTACGCCTTTGTGGGGCAGAGATTCAGGAATTTATTTCTAAAGATCTTGAAATTGTGGTTTCCTTGTTGCTTTGGTCGCTGCACTACAACTGAAAGTGAACTGAAGAGGACCATTAGGTACTCCTCAGAGATTTCTGGCACAAAGATAAAACTAAAAGGTGGTTAAAACCATTATCACATTTGTACTACTATTAACTCTTATTATGCCTGGATGGACAATGTAGCCATGTAATGTGAAGACCTTAATGAACACTGCGTTATAAAAATAATATAATATATAAATAATATAAATGCTGTATAAATAATAAAAAGAGTGAATGAAACAAATCCACATCCAGCCAATAATTCAGCTTGTATATTCATTTTAAAGGCTGCCAAGTGTGCATGTTTTTTTCCATGGAAGTTTAAAGTCAACTAAATAACCAGTCAAACAGTTTACTTAAAGTCACAGAAGGATGTCCTATTTTATTGACTCTACTGTATTTATCTATGTAGTGATTTTGGCTCGCGAAGTAATTATAACGTGTTATAGTGACTCCTAAATATTTTAACCCAAGTTGAAACTGACGGTAATGGAATTAACGTTACACTTATTTGGTCTGTTCGTCCGGCGAACAGGCCGTGTAACCTTTATTAATTCTATGAAGGCGGTATCTTCCCGGCCGAGAAAGACGCACTTCCCTTTTACTTTATACAGTAATTTAAATTAAATGAACTTAATAGAGCATGTAGTTCAGACCAGATGTTGCAGGTACCTTACGTTTGTGAGCGATACTCAGAGACAATCACTTGTGGGACAAAAATATGGCGTTTAATGAATGAGACAAACACAACATAAAGCTAACTACACAAACAAACAAAAGAAGTAGAGAAAATAAAAATACACAAAAAAAAAATAAAATTGGGGAAAGGGAGGAAGTGACTGGAAAGAAGAAATTAGAAAGGAAGGAAAGGAACGGCAAGCTTAAACTTCAAAAGTAATCACACCCTAACTGGGAAATCGTCACCGGAAACTTAAATTCACCTTCAGACTCAATACAAGGTTCATACTTAAAATACGCATCTAAATTGGTTGGTAAAGAAACGGTTACTTGCATTGGCTTGCGGCACAAGAGTCTGGATGCAACAGAGAAATCTCTGACGAGTCAGTTAGGGTGGGGTGAGATGTTCTTCCAAGTCCTCCTGAAGATCAGAGCAGTTGTCGTTATTGGAAGTGAAGCTTGCTGGAAGTTCTTTGGAGGAAGATGGAGTCGTCTCCAAGCTGTTCCAAAAGTCTGACCACTGATTGGTGGTGTTTGTGACATTTTAACTCCACCCATCTTTGGGGAGATTTGGGTCATTTGGATACTAAACATGAAGGGGAATGAAGGCATCGGTACATTACATACACAGATCAATAATCAAAGTGTAACTGATGTTACTACGATATTGTGTTCTGATAAAGGAGAAAGAGACAAAAATGAAACACAAAACAAAATGCACTTTCATTAGTGAAGTGAAAAACAGCTAATGTTGTATACATTCTGACATCAGACCTTAAAAGGACATACTGTACAGCATTAGAACAGGTATACATTAACATGCCAGGATCAGTAATTAAAGTATAACTGATGTTAATCCAGTGTTGTGTTCTGGTACATAAATAAAATACATCCTTGTCAGGAAAGTAAGGAGCAAATAATTTTAAGTCAGGCAAGCCTTAACAGAAGAGACACATTACAACAGGGTTATAAGAATAAGAATCTTACAGTATCTTATCTACTTGTTTTATTAGTAAAAGGAATGTCTCATTGTGTTGTGTGGGTTGTGTTTGTGTGTGTGTGCGTGTGTACGTGCTTGCGTGCGTGTGTGTGTGTGTGTGTGAGTGTGTGCGTGTTTTATGGTTGAGGGCCTTCCCTGTGAATTCACCCAGGGGGTTATCTGGTTCTCTCTCTGTGTGTGAGTGTGTGTGTGTGTGTGTGTGTGTGTGTGTTTGTGTGTGTGTGCGTGCGTGAGTGCGTGCATGTGTGTGAGTGTGTGCGTGTTTTATGGTTGAGGGCCTTCCCTGTGAATTCACCCAGGGGGTTATCTGGTTCTCTCTCTGTGTATGTGTGTATGTGTGTGTGTGTGTGTGTGTGTGTGTGTGTGTGTGTGTGTGTGTGTGTGTGACACTGTGGAATGTAGCCCCCTCAAAAAAATTGTAAACTGGAAGTCTAAATGACCTGTACCAGACGCTACATCTATTAAAAGTGAGGCTTTCCCAAGAAAAATCCATGTAAATATCCTGCACTGTCACACTGTTTTTTTCCATTTAATCCCCTCAGACTACCAGTGACTGCATTATGCATTAAACAACCACAAAATATCATGCTGTGCCTCATCAAAATATCTGTAAAATAAATGATGGTTAAAATGACACCCAGGAAGTTGGAAGTTTCTGGAGGTCCTGAGTTGGTAGCTCTCCTGAGAAGATTTGTTGTTCTAATGGTTTGTTGTGGTTTTTGACCCTCAGTGAAAACATGAATACTGTTCAAACTGAGGTTGTTGTCATGCTTGTTAAAACAAATGTGAGATAGACAACTGATAGATAGACAACAATAATTGGGAGATTTGGGGTAACATTGCGAAATGGAGATTCTGGGGATGTTATAAAGATCTCATGTTGCTTGCATTTTGTTTTATGCTCTAATGCTTCAACCTTGAATGTGAATTCTTTTCTCTATATAGTCGTGGCCTAATGGTTAGAGAGTTTGACTCCTAACCCTAAGGTTGTGGGTTCGAGTCTCGGGCCGGCAATACCACGACTGAGGTGCCCTTGAGCAAGGCACCGAACCCCCCCAACTGCTCCCCGGGCACCGCAGCATAAATGGCTGCCCACTGCTCCGGGTGTGTGTTCACGGTGTGTGTGTGTGTGTGTGTGTTCACTGCTGTGTGTGTGTGCACTTTGGATGGGTTAAATGCAGAGAACAAATTCTGAGTACTATATAATTTCTATACTTCTTGATTTACTACTTGATTTCAGGTGTAAAAAGCCCTTTTATGGCCCTTTTAAAAAATAATAATACAAAAAGATGATTGTTCATGTCCATATAAATATCATCTGCACCTCTTCAATCCAACCAAGCAGGAGTTGCACTGATTTAATGATCCAGATGACTGATAGCATCATTCATTAGTAAAACTTCACTTCGACAGGAACATATCAACACAGGATGTATGAACACACGGCATCTGCAAATCCACAGCCTTATTCACACAACTTTCAGAATAACAACCCATGTAAGTAACCTGTACAATCTCTTGAGTTAATTTCCCGTTTCCTGAAGCCTCCACGTAAAAGCAATCCCACAATTCTTCTAAAGCAGCAGTTGTTAAGCCGGGCATCGTGACCGATGCGATAGGAGGGTCATGGGAAAACTTATTTAAAAGAAGTGCACAAAATGGCACCACCTCCTGGTGACATGATAACTAATTAACTATATAGATTGGAAGAAGTCTCAAAGGCTTAGCTCAAATTTGTGGATTAGAAGTCCTCATAGCTGGACTTCTGATTAGACATGGAGTGAATTCATGTCAAGAACAAGTTCAGATTCTTTTGTCCACAGCTTTCTGGTCATGGAGAGAAGTTCCTAACAGACAGTGTTATGTCTTGCACCTCACTTATTGCTTTTCTAGCTTTTGTCTCACATCAGCAAGGTACGTTCCTTTATGTAGTCCATGTATGTTTTTCCACCTCAGGATCATGTCTACGTTCATGTATTGTTTGTGTTTAATAAAATACGAATCTGCACTCACTTCCTAATATGATGACTTTTACAGTATTATCAGTCATCTCCATGCTTAGCTTCCTCTGGCCATAATGATTTCAAACTAATTCCTCTGGGAAGCATTTTACAGTATAACAACAAAATACATTAATGCCATATCAACTTAGCAGCTTTGTAGAAATGTGATGCGTCACTAGAGAGAATTCTGCTTTCTTTTTGTGCTTAGACTTCATCAGAATGAAAAGATAAATGAATATAGATGAAAACCTGATTAAGATAGAGGCCCTAGCAGAGGAGCTGAGGAACTTAAATATTAATATAAAATAAAATGTTCCTGACAAATGAAGACATCACGGATCAGACACTGTACCTAGACAGTTGGAAAGAGCATGAAGAGCCCGATGAAGAAGATCATTCATTCATTCATTCATTCATCTTCTACCGCTTATCCGAACTACCTCGGGTCACGGGGAGCCTGTGTCTATCTCAGGCGTCATCGGGCATCAAGACAGGATACACCCTGGACGGAGTGCCAACCCATCACAGGGCACACACACACACACACACACACACACACTCTCATTCACTCACGCAATCACACACTACGGACAATTTTCCAGAGATGCCAATCAACCTACCATGCATGTCTTTGGACCGGGGGAGGAAACCGGAGTACCCGGAGGAAACCCCCGAGGCACGGGGAGAACATGCAAACTCCACACACACAAGGCGGAGGTGGGAATCGAACCCCCAACCCTGGAGGTGTGAGGCCAACGTGCTAACCACTAAGCCACCGTGCTCCCTACGAAGAAGATCATACTTCGTTAAATTTTATTTTTCAGAAGTTCAAGAGAACTCTGAAGCGTTTTCTTTTATTACTTTTATGTAACTTTGTAAACCCTGATATAACGGTTCAGAACATACTGTATATAGGACTAAGTTACAGCAAGCCTTGACTTAGATGAGCTCACGATTATCCTGTGCATTCGCAGAAGAGCAAGATATCTTAACCACAGGTTTAAAAAAAAGAAAATGTCTATGACTAACGCTTACTTAGAAGGGACGTGTAACCACAGCTTAGCAACAAGAAAATGTAACCATGTCAGATACATAAACATAGATGGTCATTTAAGTGTTTTGAATGATAAATCGGAAGAGGCTCTGATGTACAGAGGGTATGGCTGACAGGAAAAAACACTGGTGACAGCAAGGGTTACTGCGACCCATGAGTAATGTTCAGTGTTGTATAAAGTAGTAGAAAACAAAACTTGAGTAAAAGTACAAGTATCGTACTAGAAAAAGACTTTGGTAGAAGTGAAAGTTACCTTTTAGAATATTACTCAAGTAAAAGTCTTAAAGTATCTGATATTTACTGTACTTAAATATCAAAAGTAATTTTCTGATATTTAATGTACTTAAGTATTTGAAGTAAAAAGTAAAATTTCAGTGATTTTCTGTAGACATAAGATCAGGGGCAGTTCTAGGGTCTCATCTTTAGGGGTAAATAAAACAAGAAGAGTTTTATATTATATATTATATGACTACATAGTAAGCCAAAAGTTATGGGATTATTAAATGACAAAAGTGGGCACCAAAATTTTATGTATGATGTAATGATGTCAGTCTTGAATCAGATCAGTTCATGTATGTGTGCATTCTCTACAAACAGTGTGTCCAATGAATGCAGTCATTAATAAACTAATATTCACAAGACAAAGACCAAATCAATAAATGTTATTTTTATTTAGTATTGAATGGATTGTTTGCATTATAGGGGTGTTAAAACACGATTTCACTTTTCTAACTTTAGCTAGTGTGTAATGTTCCTGTTTGAGCATAAACAACATCTGCAAAGTTTTAAGCAAAGGGAGATATTTGCTTTTAAAGAAATCCATTTCTAAGGACTACAGCAAACGGCCAGTAGGGACACGACATTCCTCCAGGGTTGCTGACGTCACTAAGCCCAATATTTACATAAACCCCTCCTCCATGAATATTAAATGGGGGGGGGGGGTGTGGCCATTTTATATTGCTGTGGAGAGTTGTTGTGGTATAGTTAGTAGGCTGCAGTGTCGTTACCATTACCAAATTAATTACCAAATAATGCTGTTATTTTCCTCCGGATTGCAGGTCCACTTTGTTCAGCCTTCCTAGGGACGGGGAAGTTACAGTAGGGATCAATGGTTAAAATGTATTTTTAACTCGGTCCCTCATAATTATTATGTTCTTCTCATCTGCGCAAAGTTGACGCACTAATAACAATACCATTTATATTACTTAAAGACAGCAGTATCTCCCAATGTCTCAAACCCAAAGTAAAATAAAACTGGATTAAACTTGAAAGGCGGGACATGTTTACTCCCATGCAATCCACATTAAGTCGTTAATTCAGAAAAACAGAGCAAAAAGCTTTTTATTCATGAAAAATTATCTTATAATTTTGAGACAATTAAGTCGTTAATTCAGAAAAACAGTAGATTTTTTCCTCAGGTGAATGCAATACGCTTCCGTAGTGCTGAACATTTTACGGAGGAAAGCTTTTAACTATTAAATTATTATAAATTTAAATTATATTAAATTATTAAATTATAAATGATTAAATTATTATTATTAATAAAACTATTTACACATTATGCATAATTTTGGTACTAGCTTATTACACTACCTTCTGTATTTCCTTGCAGCAGATGTTTTTGCACAGTTATTACATGTAGCTACACCTAGGGTTGCAAAGGGGCGGAAAGTTTCCAGTAAATTTCCGGAAACTTTCCACGGGAACTTAATCTGGGGAATTTTGGGAATATTCAAAATTGGAAACTTTACAGGAATTTATGGAAATTTACGGGAATTTACAGTAATTTATGGGAATTATTTGGAAATATAGGGAAATGTATATAAATATATATATTGTATATATAAATTATATCATATACAAACATTTATACAAATAAACATTTTTTTTGGTCATAAACAGACGTGCATGTAAGTCTTGACTGATTTAATTGTAAGTAGAGCTTTAACTGATTCTTTCATTGAGTAACACAAAAGCATAATAAACTTTATTATGCTTGTAATAAACATAAACTTAATAATTGTAATAAACATAATTCCCTATGATTGCTGTAAAATGAAAGCATCCCCCACCCTTGGCCTTCTAAAAAAGTCCCAATCAAAATGTAAAATGATGCATTTTTTCCTCAAGCTTATTAGGTCTCTGCTTCTGTGGTAGTCAAGGCCTGGAAAATGGAGGTGAATCCCCCCGTAAGTGATATATGGAGGATTTTTTTTTTTAATTTCAGGGGAAGTGAGTGTGTGTGGAGGGTCATCAAATTATCTGTGAATGTGGTAACACTCCTAATTTACTGCCTAATTTACATATATTCCCGTTAATTCCCATATATTCCCGTTAATTCCCATATATTCCCGTTAATTCCCATATATTCCCGTTAATTCCCATATATTCCCATAAATTCCCATGGAAAGTTTCCAGCCTTGAAAATTCCTGGAATTTTGTAATTCTAGCTACACCTAATAAAATAATGTTTTTTTAAAATAAAAAAGGTTCTTGAATACACTTTTGTTAATAGACAAACACTTATTGTTGTAAATTAAACAACTATTATAATTAGTACAATTAAATCTCTTAAAAATTAAGTCTCTAAAAAGTAGGAGACAACAACAAAAAAAAACCATAACAGTCTGAAACGTCGTTTAACAGCCGGTTCTTGAACAGGTTCTGCTCGATCATCTTCACTAAAATTGTCTGGGTCCGATTCGGGATCAAATTGGTATGTTTTTATTGACGTCATTGTTTGTAATGCCACCAAAGCACAGACCAGTGTTGCCAGATTGGACTAAAGATTTCCAGCCCAACTACAGCTTAAAACCCACCCATTTCAAAAAATACCAGCCCAAAATACATACTGTTATTAAAACTGTTATAGAATAAAACACACAATTTATTTTTCTTATTAAACAACCAGACTAACAAATCGCACATTGGAGAGCACCAGGCTCGCCCCAAGTATATCCAGTGCATCTTTTTTTTTTTTTTAAGTATAAATGATAATTTTAATAAAACACAAGGTCTACATCGGAAACCTCAGAAGAGGACAACATTTTTTATTGTTCTTGTGCTACTATTGTCAGAACTACAGTTCTTTTCTAATAGGCCAATTCTCAAATCATTTCATTATACTTTTCTTTTTGTATCAGTAGGCTAGTTACAAATTTGTGCTTAATTACCAACTAATTAAATTAAACAACAATCTTTTCTATTTAACTATTTTAACCTTTAAGATTTTTAACATTCGGTATTAAATTTATGCCACTTAACATTAATTATTCAAATATATGCAGTTTAAGAAGAAGCCTTATTTGCATAAACATATAAGGAAAAAACCTGTAAGAATATCAAAAATAAAAAATGCTAATGCTAACTAAATGTAATCCCGCTGCTGCCTCCTGAGGCGATTCCCGCTCTACGTCACGCAGACTCAACGCAAACGGTCCCCTTCGTTATGCCCCGCCCACTCAAGGCATTTCACCAATCGCAGATTAGCAACCGTAACCATGCGCGAGCAATAGAAAGCGTGTATACAATAAAGTGCAAACAGTTTATTAAGTGAGGTTATAAACGCTCATAAGGGAAATGTCATCTAATAACTGTACTAGAATTTCCTTTAAATTAATTTTTATTTTATTTGTTACTTTTGCACAATTAATTTCAAATGTTCTTACTGATATTTATTTGTGTTTCAGTTTTATGTCATGTTTATTAACACAAATTAAACATGCATAAGATTCCATATTTAAAACCAAGAATCTTGTTTTTTTATATGATGGATTCCTAGTTTGTAAAGTAAATTTGTGCAGAACAAATGTTGATGGGGTTTTGTTTTAAGCAAAAAGTGCTGTTATTGCTTTTAAATAAAATGTACATAAAAAAAAACACAAAAAAAAGAAACAAATTTAACAAAATACTAATTTTTACTTAAAAGTTCAGAATTATAAATCTGAAAATGACACATGAGCAGAGATGCATTTTCTCAAAGGAGAAATGTCTCCACCTAGAGGAAAAAGAGCTGTATTTATAATGTACTCATCTGTAGATTAACAGTTAATGCTTCAGACTGTGTGTGTGTTTGTGTGTGTGTGTGTGTGTGTGTGTGTGTGTGTGTGTGATGAGAGAGAGGGGGGGGGACAGAGAGAGAGAGAGAGAGAGAGAGAGAGAGAGAGAGCAAGAAAGAGAGAGAGAGAAAGAGAGAGAGAGAGAGAGAGAGAAAGAGAGAGAGGGGGAGACAGAGAGAGAGAGAGAGCAAGAAAGAGAGAGAGAAAGAGAGAGAGGGGGAGACAGAGAGAGAGTCGGAGAGAGAGAGAGAGAAAGAGAGAGAGAGAAAGAGAGAGCGAGAGAGAGAGAGAGAGAGAGAGAAAGAGAGAGCGAGAAAGACTTTATTTTGCACACAAGTCACGTAAAAAAAACAACAATCAGAGTGACTCAATAACTATATAAATAAATAAATAAATAAATAAATAAGAGTATTAAAATAACTCAAATAACAGATAGAGCGAGAAAGAGAGAGAGTGAGAAAGAGAGAGAGCAAGAAAGAGAGAGAGGGGGAGACAGAGAGAGAGAGAGAGAGAGAGAGAGAGAGAGAGAGAGAGAGAGAGAGAGGGAGAGAGAGAGGGAGAAAGAGAGAGAGAGGGAGGGAGAGAGAGAGAGAGAAAGAAGGAGTAGAAGGTACTGGGTGCTGTTACATCAGGCTGCCACCAGATTGCAAGTAGAACCAGAAGCTTAGAGAGAGCCGGTGGCGGTTAACAATCTTTTTAATGAACTTGAAAGTAATACGCAGACACACCATAGTCCAGGAGACAAGCAAAAGGCAAAAGAGAGGAAGAGCACTAGTTATAAAGTCAGTAAACAACTCCACAGAACATAAATGACAGGGAAATAATCAACAAGGAAAAAAATCCCCAAAAAGCTCCAAAAGAAAAGGAAATAAGTCCCAGAACGTAACAAAGTTCATGCAATAGAATGCACAAAAGATTACAACAGAAAAATCAGCCCTAAACATAATGAAGTTCGGTGACTGGCACAGAGGAAAAACAAAATTACTTGAGTGCGGGAGTGCAGGTGTAGTGTTGGTAGGAGATGTGACAGTACCGTTCTCCCTATGGATCCCACCTGGCCTTCTAGAGGGAGCCTCTGGGTAATGTTTGTAGAAATCAGAGATTAAAGCAAGGTCAAAAATAAAACTGACAGGAACCATAGGCCTCTCAATCCACAAAGTACTTTACACCACATCCTTGGTGACAACTCCTGACATGAACCTGAGAATAAGCTTAGGCCTCATGGTTATTAAGGGAATGTCTCAAGTCAAGAGCATCACCCTGTTGCCAACCCAGAACTTAGAGGGGTGGAACCATGCTGATCCGCTTGCCACTTGTAGGCCCTGACAGATCTGAGAAGCTAAAGACGTGCTACAGGAGGTCCTCCTACATCAAAGAACAAAGGCTTGGGCAGAGGGAAAGGATACCTCCTGTTCCTGGGTGGGGAAGGGGGTTTGGTAGCCAAGACAGCAATGAAAGGGGGACAGGCATGTGTCAGTGTTGGGTAAGGAATTGCGGGCATATTCCACCCATGGCAAAAACTTTCTCTAAGAAGTGGGGTCCAGAGGATGGTTTCCAGCTTTTGGTTGGTTCTTACAGTTTGTCCATTAGTTTGTCAATGATACCTTGAGGACAGGCTGGGCAAAGCACCGATTAGCATCAGAAGGCCTTCCAGATTTGGCCGGAGAACTGTGGCCCCATGTCAGACACAATATCGACGGGGAGGCCATGAAGGCAAAAAACATGGATTACAAGAAGTTCTGCTGTCTGGCCGGCAGATGAGAACTGGGGCAGAGGCGCAAAGTGGGCGGCTTTAGAGAAACAGTCTACCACCACCATGACACAAGAGTTTCCCTCAGAGACCGAGAGACCAGTGATAAAATTAAGAGCGATGTCCAGAGGCAGTGAGCTACAGGAAGAGGTCTGAGGAGGGCTACAGGAGATAAGTTGGATAACTTGTTCCTGATGCAAACCTGGCAAGCAGCCACAAACTGCAGATGAGACCAGAAACGTTGCTGAATGAGGTATAGGGCGCGGGCCCCATTTTAGCACTTCAGAGCACATGGAAATGGGCACAAAAAGCGACTGAGGGAACATTGCTGGGACCAGGCTCACGTTCCAGAACCAGTGGGGTTGGTGGGCATTGAGTATCTTGGCTGTGTTAAGGTATAACCTTATATATAGAACCTGATAAACCTTCTATAAAAATTGATGAATCCCAGAAACCGTTGAAGGGCTTGATGAGCTGGGACAAGGTTGGCACTGCCTTGACTTTAGAGGGTTCCATATCAATCTTGGAAGGGGTGATCTTGAACCCAAGAAACAAGACAGATGTCTTGTGAAATTTGTATTTTTCGCTCATAGCATCCCCTTAACCCAGACATGGGCAAACTACGGCCCGCGGGCCATATACGGCCCGTTGGGCTTTTTAATCCGGCCCACCGAACTCATCCACGTTATATTATTAAATTAAATTTTATTATAAAAACACCACAATCATTTTACCTAGCTGTAATTCCCATCTTTCCCCAGCAGATGGCGCACCCCGAAGACATTGACCCTTGAGTGTGATGCATTACGGTTACTCTCTACTTCATTTTGTCGTTTTGCACTTTCAGCCCTTTGGCAAAAATGAGCGGACCGAAGAAAAGAAAAGTAGACAGTGAGTGCCGAGTGTTCAATGAAGAGTAGACAACAAAATATTTTTTCACTGAAGTCCGATCAATAGCTGCATGTCTGATATGCCAAGAAACTGTAGCAGTTTTTAAAGAATACAACATCAGCCGTCATTTTGCCACAAAACATGCTAACTACTGTATGCTAGTAAACAGTCGCAACAAGAACGGGCGGCTACAGCTCAGAGATTGACGGATAATTTCCAGACTCAGCAAAACCTTTTTCACAGACAAACTGCGATTCAAGAGTCAAGGACTAAGGCAAGTTTTTGGCGGCATTCAAATTAGCAAAGGCCAGTAAGCCTTTCTCCAAGGCGAAGTTTTAAAAGAATGCATGGTTGAGACAGCAGGTCTCTTGTGTCCGGAGAGCAAAGGCAAATTTGAACAAATCAGTTTATCACGCAGAACTGTGACTCGCCGTGTGGAATTGATTGACGAAGATATAAGCCAGCAAATTAAACAAAAATGCCAAGTTAACTGACCAACACCTCGGATCTATCTTGAGAATTGCCACAACAAATATAATGCCAGACATTGAAGCACTTGCAAAAAAAGGAGACCAACAACACTGTTCCCACTGAAACTGAATGGGAGTTTATTACTACGTCATTAAATTAATAAATTTGTAAAACAATTTTTACAATAAACTAAGCACGATGGTGTTTTGCTGCCTGTTAAAGGCCAAATCTTTTCATATAATGGTTTTTACATTTAATTTATATTAGTTCACACAAACACACCGATCTCCTATTCTGGCCCGGCCCCTCTGTCAAATTTTAGAAACCATTGTGGCCCGCGAGTCAAAAAGTTTGCCCACCCATGCCTTAACCTGTCTCACCTATTCACATACTGTAGAGTGAAGGTTTTTAATGTACACATAGTTTTCAATGTTTAAGGCTGTTTGACAACGAAACTATTGTGAGGTTACTTGTTTAACGTTCATTATATTCTATCGTTGTTTTGTTTTACGTTATTGTCTATCAAGGACTTTTATTTTGATGTTGAGTCCTAGAGGAAGAGGATGGAATGTGAAGGGGAGGAGTTTGAGAGGGTGTGTTCGGGCGCGAAGTGAGGTGTTGTTTTTTTTTCCAGTTCTAATCGTCTGCTCAATAAAAGTTATTAGCTGGTAATATTTCAAGTCCATCGTCTTTATTGAAATCAACCCATGAACAGTTAAACCTCCACGCCTTACATATTTATTGGTGGCAGCGGTGGTGGTTTTTGGTATCTTTGGAGAAGTTGCTGTTGGATTGGTAGGGTGACAAAGACGAAAATATCGCTGCCTATTCTTCATATATGCTGGATCGGTTGTTGTACGGGTTATTTCTGAATGAAACGCTTTTTGCTTAACGTGCAGCGTTTACAATTACATGGACTGTATTCTGCTGGACTACATTTATAACTTCAGAGCAGCTTTATTGTTTTCACCATCGTGTGAGTTTTATTTCCATGTTTAGTTATTTGCTTATTTCGTTTTATTTTGGTGAAAGAGAGTAAAATGCCTGCTTCTCGGCGGTTCGAAGTTGGCTCTTTGCCAGGATTTGATGGCGCTCACATTTTCTGAAACTGTGCGCGTTAATCCCTCCTGTGGCGGACTTCAGCAACTGCACATAGCCCAAAAACAGAATGAGAAAGCACTGAGACTTATAAAATAATCTTTATCAACAAAAGACTGGACTGAACTGGTACAACGCTGCATTGGCAGCACTTTTTTCAAACATGGCGGAAGACAATGTAATAACTCCACAGGTGCACTTCAGAGCTGTTTTACCTCCAGACTTCACTGGGGATGGCAATGAAAGCTTTTCTCAATGGGCTC
Source organism: Tachysurus vachellii (assembly GCF_030014155.1). Classification (NCBI taxonomy): domain Eukaryota; kingdom Metazoa; phylum Chordata; class Actinopteri; order Siluriformes; family Bagridae; genus Tachysurus; species Tachysurus vachellii. The sequence continues at coordinate 31,701,896 of NC_083464.1, forward strand.
CTCGTTTTCAAGTATGCTGCGAGACCTCAGGTATGGACAAACCTCAGCTGGCCAAAGTACTTCCTTCAAGATTGGCAGGTGCTGCATTCAGTTATTGGGATAGTTTGTCAGATGACATAAAATCTGATTATGACCGTACATGTGGCAAAATGGCTACAGTTTTTGGCCAAAAACAGTTATTAAGAACTTTTCAAACGTACTTGAATGCCAGACCACGTCTGAGTAATGAGCCATTAGAAGTGTATGCTGCTGAACTGACCCACCTTGTTCAACAAACCTTGTTCAACAAAACCGGATTATGGACAATCTGCCATTAAAGGTGAAATTTTGCGACGTTTTATAGCTGGACTGGAACCTGCATTGCAAACTAAGCTGTACGAGTTTGGTGTTGCTACAATTGATGATGCAATTAAAGTAGCTGGTAGGTGTGAGAGGGCACGTTCCACAGCCACTGAGCCTTCTCCTCTGCCGACATCCTCTGCACCTCAGCCTGCCGTGGTACACAGCCTCACAACTGAGTCTGCCAATATGCTTGCAGCGCAGCTCAGTGACCTCCATCTGAAAGTGGACAAACTTCAGTCCATAGTTTCTATGCTGACACAGCCTAAGCCTCATCACAGCAGTGCTGTCTCATCATCTGAACGCCACTTCGCCCATCATCGGAGATCACCTTCACTTGAGAGAGCTAAAGACGGTCACTATATGCCATCGTCTCGCTATCAGCATTTCACTGCATCTGATGAGCCATACTTCAGAGGACGATCTCCTGTGCGTTCCAGTATCGGCCACCGCAGACCACAAGGGAGCCCCAGGTCAAGTTATCATCAGCAGCACGGCTATGACAGACCCATATTCTATGAGAGTAGAGATACCCGCTTTAGCCCTCGGCGTGGATATGCTGCATATGATGACTCAGTGACACCTCAACCCAGCTATAGGCATCATTCGAAGGATGACAGCAGCCCAAGGGGAAACAGAGATCGACGGAGGGGTGAGCAGTATTACAGACATCGCTCTCCAAGTCCACAACGACCCCATTCACGGCATGTACATTTCACTGAACATCACCGTTCCGGAAACGAATGGTAGCTGGAGATGGGGGCCAATCTTCAGTTCAAATGTCAGTGGCCCATAGAGACAACACAGTCACACCTGAGGACTCCACAGTTTGGACCCCATACATAAAAGGACTCATCGAGGACCAAGAAGTCAGTGTTTTCCTTGACACGGGTGCTGGTTTGTCACTCATTAGTGAGGCCTTGCGTCAACGCATCCCTGCACTGAAACATCGGCCCTTACTGAAAAGTTTCCAGGTGGCACACACACTTACTGTACAGGACATCAATTAAACATTTTAGGTTCATTAACTGTCACATTACGCCTTGGGTCACACATTTTCAGTATGGACATGTATGTTAGAGACTCTAGACAGGACGCCCTTCTTGGGTGGGACTTTTTCAAAACACATGGTGCCTCAATTGACGCAGCCTCTGGGGTTTTCATGTTCGAGAATGAAAAAATTTCTCTTCTCAGTTCCTCCCAAGCATTGCCTTTTTGCTGTAATGTGTTCTTGCTCTCACAGGTCTCAGTCCCACCCTTGACAGAGATTGTTGTTCCTGCCTCGGTAGCATGTGTATCTGAGACAGGTAGTCAGCTCCATGGTTTTCAAGGTATCCTAGAACCAAATGTGTCATTTGACAAAGATTTAGCTGTTGCTCGTAGCTTCTCTAATGTTGAAAACGGGCTCACTGTTGTTCATCTACTTAATCCTACACACCAAGACATTGAGCTGCCCAAACAGGCCCATTTAGGTCAGTTCTACTCTGTGCGTAACATGCCTTCTGATTTCTATAGGCCTGTGGACGCTCTTGTAGCTCAGGTTAGCCTGCCAAGCCCTTCGTGCAAAATACCTGATGTTCACATGGGTACAGACACTCTTACTCCCAATGAGGTGAAAGTAGTTCACTCCCTCCTACAAGAGAACTGTGATATCTTCAGTATTTCCTCTACTGATCTAGGTCGAACTGATTTGATTAAGCATAGCATACACACATCCTCTACGTCCCCTGCACGTCAGAGGGCATATCGTACATCTCCTGTCCTACGAGAGGAAATCCACAAACAAGTACAGAAACTTCTTGATGCTGACTTGATTGAGCCTAGCCATAGTCCATGGGCCTCCCCAGTGATACTTGTTTGTAAGAAGGATGGATCTTACAGATTTTGTATAGATTACAGATGTTTAAACTCGATTACGATCAAAGATGCACACCCACTCCCACGTGTGGATGACAGTTTGGATGCCCTATCTGGAGCCACCCTCTTTAGTACACTGGATTTGTCAAGTGGCTATTGGCAGATTCAAATGGATGATGCTAGTAAGGAAAAAACTGCCTTTACTACGGGTGATTCCCTGTATCATTTTAAGGTCATGCCAATGGGCCTTACTAATGCCCCCCCGACATTTCAGCGATTGATGGAGCTTGTTCTTCGTGGCCTCCATTGGTCTAAGACTTTGGTATATCTTGATGACATAATAGTCTTCAGTAAGACCTTTCAAGATCACATCCACGATCTCTCTGAAGTGTTTGGTAGATTGCGGCAGGCTGGTCTCAAACTCCATCCTCAAAAATGTCAGTTTTTCAAGCGATCTGTACTCTTTCTAGGACATGTGGTTTCAAAGGATGGCATTCAGCCAGACCCCAAGGTGACTGAGAAAGTGTTGAACTGGCCTCGTCCAACTACACCTACAGAGGTTAGAGCTTTCATAGGCCTCTGTTCATACTATCGCCATTTTATCAAAGATTTTGCAGAAAAAGCAGCTCCCTTACACAGTCTGACGAGGAAACATGCCAAATTCATTTGGAGTGAAGAATGTGAAGACACTTTTCAGTATTTTCAGGATGCTCTATCTTCCCCTCCTATCCTCACTTACCCTGATTTCAGCAAGTCTTTTATTCTATATACGGATGCATCTCACCACGCTATTGGCTCAGTTCTTGCACAACAACAACAGGGTGTTGAAAAGGTAGTAGCCTACGCCAGTCATGTGCTAAGTGCAGCAGAGTGCAACTGGTCCACCTTTGACAGAGAATGGTGGGCTATTCTTTGGTCCGTTAGACATTTCTCACACTACTTGCAAGGGTGCCTACTACTTGCAAGGGTGCCTCAGCCTACTTCTGATCTCTCAATGGCAGGCAAGCCAGAACCTTCTTTAATCACAGCCCCTCTTACTGCTCATGCTGTCATAGACCTTTCCCAGTCTTTGTCAGTCGATATTGCACAGTGTCAAAAAGATGATGTCACACTGAGGACAGTGATTGAGTGGTTAAAGGATGGAAGGAGACCTCCATCGTGGGTTCTAAAGAAAGGTTCGGCAGAGCTCAAAGTATATTGGCGACAGTTTGATAGACTGCATTTGCAGGATGAGAAAATCTACCGGTTTGCCTGTAACAAACCAAAAGAATCACCCAATCTTCATGTAGTCATTCTCAGCAAAGCTGTCCCCCAGGTGTTACAGTTTTTACATGGACATTCCACTGTAGGTCACCTTGGTCATAAAAAGACACTTGCAAGGGCCAGGGAGCATTTCTATTGGCCAAACATGGCGAGAGACATAGAGAACTACTGCCAACAGTGTGTTTCCTGCCAGTCTAGATCTATGCCAGTTCCACATCAAGTAGCTCCTTTACAGACTATTCATGCCAATCGTCCTTTTTCGAAAAGGTGGCAGCTGACATTACAGAGCTTCCTGTGACACCATCAGGCCATAAATATGTCCTTGTTCACCAAGACTATTTCACCAAGTATGTGAATTTGTACCCTATGAAGGACCAAAGAGCTGTAACAGTTGCACACTGTATTTTTGAGCAGTATGTTACAGAGCATGGTGCTCCTGAATTCCTTCATACAGATCAAGGCCGTCAGTTTGAGGCAGATTTAATCGAGGAGTTGTGTTCCAAGTTGGGTGTCACCAAAACTAGGACTTCTCCCTATCATCCTGAGGGAGAGGTTTAATCGAAAGATTTAATCGCACCCTGAAAGACCAGTTGAGTAAAAGTCTGGATCAGCAAACAGAACCATGGGATACCATGTTGAGGTCAATCCAGTTCTCCTACAGTACCAGTGTGCACAGCAGTACTGGATACACCCCTTTCTTCCTTGTTCATGGACGTGAAGCCAGACTGCCTGTTCATTTACTCTTTCCTAGTCCTGCTGAATCTTCCAGTGCCTCTGCGGGCACCCCAGCAGAGTATGCTACATCTGTCTACAGGAAATTACATTTTGCATTCCAGTTCCGTAAGGAGAATCAGGAACATGCTCATATGCAACAAAAAGCACAATATGATAAAAAAGCCAAATAAACCACGTACAATGTGGGAGACGGTTTGGCTGAATGATCCTGCTCATTCCCGATGTAAACTGGCCCCACGCTGGAAAGGACCCTACATTGTAACACGGACTGTTCAGCCTGACAGTGGTTACTCTGTACTGTATGCTATTCAGCCAAAGGATTTTCCTGAAAAGACACCACAAGTGGCACATCATAACCGTCTTAAACCCTACCTGGCTCCCACATGTCAGCTGGGGCAAACAGTATCAGATGCACCGTCTCCCACTGCACAGCCTGTTGAAAAGGAAGTACCCTCTAGTACTTCTAATTCTAATACACTTGCTACCCAGGAGAACTTGCCTTCTGTCGTTTTTAAAGGAGGAGTCCCCAATCAGAGTTCGGCTAGGTCTTTGCTTTTGGGACAGCCCCCACTGAACTTAAGTCAAAACACTGGACAGTTTAAAGTCCCACAGCCTGGTGACACTGCAAGCTTGATACCTTTATGGCTCCACATGCTGTTCTAGACTCTAGCCCATTAGGTCGCAGGCCTGTCAGGTTGCCTGCAAGGTTCAAAGACTATGTTGTGAAGTAAAAAAAAAAAAAAAATATCTTTGCTTTATTCTTTTATTTTATTTAATTTTTGAGGTCCTTAAATGTCTCATGTGGAATACAGACCATATTGTTCATGGAAAATCGTGGTTGTGTTGCACCAACAATCTGCACATTGCTTTGTCTGGTTTATTCATGACATTGTTATTTTCTGTATGTTGAAAACGTGGACGTTTCTTTTCACATGGGGTAACTAATGTGTGGTTGCTTGTTTAACGTTCATTACATTCTATCGTTGTTTTGTTTTACGTTATTTTCTATCAAGGACTTTTATTTTGATGTTGAGTCCTAGAGGAAGAGGATGGAATGTGAAGGGGAGGAGTTTGAGAGGGTGTGTTCGGGCGCGAAGTGAGGTGTTGTTTTTTTTCCAGTTCTAATCGTCTGCTCAATAAAAGTTATTAGCTGGTAATATTTCAAGTCCATCGTCTTTATTGAAATCAACCCATGAACAGTTAAACCTCCACACCTTACACTATTACTGTAGAATGAAGACAACAGAAAAACTGTGAAGTCTTTCGTTTTTCTCTTCTCCAACATATTCACAGTTCTTACCTGATTTGAATTTCTTAAGTCATTTCTAAAATGCTGCCTTCATTCCAATAACACAAACTACCACTAGATAACAGCACTGTGCAGAAAAACATTCTGAAGAGAAAAAGATTGAGCACTTTCGGTTTGTTTGTTCACCTGAATTAAAAATAACGTCTTATAGTTTTAATTTTATTTTAAATGTATTAAAAACATGAATTTAGAGCTTTAAAAAAAGGAATAAACTATGAGGCAAAAGTGGAGGTTGTTGTTGTGTTGCATCATCAACGTGTGTTCCAGGTGTTTCTAGATCTTTATAGCGTATTTATGGACGATTCAAATTTTATTGTTCACAGGCACAACCACATACAGTAAAAAGATTCTTATATTACAATAGTTACAATACAAACAGAAAAAATGTAATGTTTTAATAATTTCTTTATTAAGGGTCAGGGCTACATGGTGGACACAATATAATGACAGACAAATATATCTGTTATAGTACCAACTTCTCACATTCACAGGTTTATTTACAAAAATCATATCTTATAAGAATCATGGCTGTATTATTTACAGTATCAGTCAATCTACGGTACAATCTAAATGCAAGTGTGTACAGTTTTTATTAATATATTTAAAACAAATCTATAAAAACACTGGGGGGAGGATCGTTGTCGATAGAACCTTTACAAAATAGGGGTTCTTTGTAAAAACCTTGGAAAGAAACAAACCTTTCATATTACAACAATTTAGATATAAATCTAAAGATTTTAATTCTTCAAATCTAAAGAATGTATGAATTCCATGCCATTAAATTCAGTGAAATTGTTTTAACAATCTAGAAAACACAGATGTTTTGAAATGACACATTCGTGAAATAATTCAAACTGGAATGATAAACTTACATTATTGAACGTGCATGTTCCTCCTTTACTACAATCTTACCAATCTTATGTGCTGAAGAACTTTTCTTCCTACCAGAAGAAAACAAAGCCACACCCAGACATAGCTGGTCCTCTTGTTATATATAAAGACAAACACTGCCTACTTTCACAATCACTCTTGGACTCATAAATCATGGGTACGATCTACCCCAACACAACAAGTAGGTGAATATTTTCCTTTTTTGCAGTCACTTACAAATTTATTAACACATTAAATACTAACCCATTAGTTATCACTGGTCATAATCAGTAAAGGGTCTCTAATAACAGACACTGGCCACATGAATAAGGAATAAAGTAAAAGTAATGCTTTCCAATTGATGGTGTAGTACATAAAGTACTCTTTAGCAGAATAATCACAAAATAATAAAGCATATAAACTGATGAAAAAAATCTCTTACAAGTTTGACAAGTGTGGCTTAGAAGGCCACAAAAGACAAAATGATCAAATATGGTAGAAACAACTTACAACATGGCTCCACGAGCACCATTAACTCAACCAGTGAAAGGAGCAAAGTAACATCTGAATGTTCTTGTGTGTTTTCATGTTGATGAGACAATCACGTTTTAACTCAAGTTCTATCTCAGACCTTAAACATGGAACAACAATCAATCTTTTTGCCCCCAGGAAAAAAAATGGATAAATAAGTAGGTAACAGGTCACATATTGAACATACAGTGTGTATATAATGCTTAATAAATATTATCATCTTGTTAAAAAAAAAAGAAGTATTTACAGTTATTAAGCAATGGGTCAGTCAGGTGAAGGTGTCTGATAACCCGAGACCTGAAACACCCTTTAACCTCGTCACTGATGATGTGTCCAAGCCACACCTTCCAAATGGTGTTTCATGTAACTAGATTTCTATCTAATATGTACAACAAGAGTATAATTGTAAAACTGCGCCACTGATCAACAGATTAATCAGATAGTAAAAAAGCCAAAATATCAACAAAACACGTTTGATCCCTTTTCTAAAAAATTCAATTGTATTTCCATGAACAGCTGAGAACTACAATCACAGCTACGATGACTATTACTTCGACCTCTTCGAATTAATTCCCTGCGACAATATCAACATAAAGGCCTTCAGCAGAGTCTTCCTCCCTACACTCTACAGCATCGTCTTCATCGTGGGGTTCATCGGCAACGGCTTGGTGTTGTGTGTCCTGGTCAAGTTCAGCAAAAGGTCCAACATGTCAGATGTGTGTCTCTTCAACCTGGCGCTTTCAGACCTCCTCTTCCTTCTCTCGTTACCTTTCTGGGCTCATTATGCCCTCACCAGTCAGTGGACCTTCGGGAGCTTCATGTGCCGTACAGTGGCGGCGTTCTACACGCTGGGATTCTATGGAAGCATCTTCATCATGATCCTCATGACTGTAGACCGCTATGCTGTCATTGTCCACACCCAGACCTCCCTGTTCTCTAAGCACCGGTCTGTCAGAGCTAGCATAGTCCTGATTTTGTTTATGTGGACACTTAGCCTGGGAGCTTCTCTGCCCACCGTCATTTGGGCACAAGTGAACAATAAATCAGAAGTATGGACATGCAGTGTGGAATATCCAGAAGGAACAGAGTGGAGGTGTTTTTCTTACATCGAGCTTAATGTCCTCAGCCTGATTATTCCTCTGTCAGTGATGTTGTTCTGCTACTCGCGCATCATCCCTATCTTAATGACCATGAAGTCTCAGAAGAAACACAGAGCTGTCAGGCTCATGCTGGTCTTGGTCAGTGTTTTCTTCCTCTTCTGGACACCTTACAACATTGTCATCTTCCTGAAGTTCCTGCACCATTTGGGTTACTTGAGCACTTGTAAGTGGTATCAGGACCTGAACATGGCTATGCAGTGGGTGGAAACGATAGCGTTCTGTCACTGCTGCATCAACCCCATCATCTATGCCTTTGTGGGGCAGAGATTCAGGAATTTATTTCTAAGGATCCTCCAAGAGTGGTTTCCTTGTTGCTTTGGTTCGTATACAAGAGTCAAACACGAGCCGACAGAGAGGTGGGTCTCGGTGTACTCACGCTCCTCAGTTAATACCAGCACAGAGTCCGTTCAGCCATAAGGGCAAAAGTGCAGCATGTAGTTTAAACACAGTTATAAGCAGACAAAACTGAAACTGTATTAAGGGGAAAAATAATTACTGGTTAGGTTTCTTTTTTTTCCAGAAAAGGTTTTTGAGTGTTTTTTTTTGCTTTTGTTTGTATTTTTGCACAGAATATGCTACATTATTAACACAAAATTATCTTAAAACCTTCACTAAAAGTTAATATTTTTGTCATTTATTTGTCAGACTTACACAGTGATGCATATACAGACGCTTTATTCTCTTTTCAAAGAAAATAAAGGAAATGATAAGCATTAAACTGTCTGTTTTTGCTTTAACCTTAGTAACAGGATCATCTCTTATTTTAGAGTCGGCCTATTTTATTTCTGGAGGTTCACCATGAATTTACATAAAATCATAAATAAAGTCACTAGAACTGTGAACAAGCTTGAAAGTTTTATTTAGCTACATAATGTACTAAATATAAAGACATAGGTACTGTAGTTCATAGTTGCTCAGTTCAGCAAACTATGCTTAGAAAGTAATCTAAAGAATAAAAACTTCATTGTTTATTCTCATCATTTTACTAATTTTGGTTCTTTAAATGGTGATTGAAATACAGCCATGTCAGGGCGTTTGTACAACACTGCAATCTGATTCAACAGTGTTTTGCTAGTGAAAAGGCCTCATGGTACTAATGCTCTAGGTTTGCTTGTTAAGGGTCATAAATCAGTTGCCCAGACAGATCAAGGCTTTATTTGGAATTGGTCCTTTAGGAGTGAATAAGAGTTCTGAGAGGTATTTACGGGACCAAGGGTTGTTTTATTAGTTTAACATCTCATAAAATGGTAATATCATCACTTTTTGAAATCAATCTAACAGTGAACCCACATTACTATTCTGTAAATAAATAGCGTAGATAACGTGAGTCTTTCGTTTTTGCGTGTCCCACTTTATTAACGTCTGTACTGCGATTTGTTCTTAACGTCATTCTAAAATGCTCCTCATTCCAATGCTACAAAACTAACCATAGTCAAAGACTGTGAAAATTCTGAAGAGAAAATGGATGAGCCTCGTGGTCACTAATCGTAAAAGATACAGATAGTTTTACTTTGCAATTGTAAATTAATGTAAAAACATCGAATTTAAGACTTTAAATAAACTGTGATTTTAACTAGGCATTTAAAGTGGCACGTTGCATCAACAACTGTTCCAGGTTTTAGATCATAGGTTAATGACTTTAGGACCAGATTAATGTTTATTGTTACATGGTACCAACCATCGACAAAAAAAGATTCTTATATTACAATAGTTACAATACAAACAGAAAAAATGTAATGTTTTAATAATTTCTTTATTAAGGGTCAGGGCTACATGGTGGACACAATATAATGACAGACAAATATATCTGTTATAGTACCAACTTCTCACATTCACAGGTTTATTTACAAAAATCATATCTTATAAGAATCATGGCTGTATTATTTACAGTATCAGTCAATCTACGGTACAATCTAAATGCAAGTGTGTACAGTTTTTATTAATATATTTAAAACAAATCTATAAAAACACTGGGGGGGAGGATCGTTGTCGATAGAACCTTTACAAAATAGGGGTTCTTTGTAAAAACCTTGGAAAGAAACAAACCTTTCATATTACAACAATTTAGATATAAATCTAAAGATTTTAATTCTTCAAATCTAAAGAATGTATGAATTCCATGCCATTAAATTCAGTGAAATTGTTTTAACAATCTAGAAAACACAGATGTTTTGAAATGACACATTCGTGAAATAATTCAAACTGGAATGATAAACTTACATTATTGAACGTGCATGTTCCTCCTTTACTACAATCTTACCAATCTTATGTGCTGAAGAACTTTTCTTCCTACCAGAAGAAAACAAAGCCACACCCAGACATAGCTGGTCCTCTTGTTATATATAAAGACAAACACTGCCTACTTTCACAATCACTCTTGGACTCATAAATCATGGGTACGATCTACCCCAACACAACAAGTAGGTGAATATTTTCCTTTTTTGCAGTCACTTACAAATTTATTAACACATTAAATACTAACCCATTAGTTATCACTGGTCATAATCAGTAAAGGGTCTCTAATAACAGACACTGGCCACATGAATAAGGAATAAAGTAAAAGTAATGCTTTCCAATTGATGGTGTAGTACATAAAGTACTCTTTAGCAGAATAATCACAAAATAATAAAGCATATAAACTGATGAAAAAAATCTCTTACAAGTTTGACAAGTGTGGCTTAGAAGGCCACAAAAGACAAAATGATCAAATATGGTAGAAACAACTTACAACATGGCTCCACAAGCACCATTAACTCAACCAGTGAAAGGAGCAAAGTAACATCTGAATGTTCTTGTGTGTTTTCATGTTGATGAGACAATCACGTTTTAACTCAAGTTCTATCTCAGACCTTAAACATGGAACAACAATCAATCTTTTTCCCCCCAGGAAAAAAAATGGATAAATAAGTAGGTAACAGGTCACATATTGAACATACAGTGTGTATATAATGCTTAATAAATATTATCATCTTGTTAAAAAAAAAAGAAGTATTTACAGTTATTAAGCAATGGGTCAGTCAGGTGAAGGTGTCTGATAACCCGAGACCTGAAACACCCTTTAACCTCGTCACTGATGATGTGTCCAAGCCACACCTTCCAAATGGTGTTTCATGTAACTAGATTTCTATCTAATATGTACAACAAGAGTATAATTGTATAACTGCGCCACCGATCAACAGATTAATCAGATAGTAAAAAAGCCAAAATATCAACAAAACACGTTTGATCCCTTTTCTAAAAATTCAATTGTATTTCCATGAACAGCTGAGAACTACAATTACAGCTACGATGACTATTACTTCGACCTCTTCGAATTAATTCCCTGCGACAATATCAACATAAAGGCCTTCAGCAGAGTCTTCCTCCCTACACTCTACAGCATCGTCTTCATCGTGGGGTTCATCGGCAACGGCTTGGTGTTGTGTGTCCTGGTCAAGTTCAGCAAAAGGTCCAACATGTCAGATGTGTGTCTCTTCAACCTGGCGCTTTCAGACCTCCTCTTCCTTCTCTCGTTACCTTTCTGGGCTCATTACGCCCTCACCAGTCAGTGGACCTTCGGGAGCTTCATGTGCCGTACAGTGACGGCGTTCTACACGCTGGGATTCTATGGAAGCATCTTCATCATGATCCTCATGACTGTAGACCGCTATGCTGTCATTGTCCATGCCCAGCCCTCCCTGTTCTCTAAGAACCGGTCTGTCAGAGCTAGCATAGTCCTGATTTTGTTTATGTGGACACTTAGCCTGGGAGCTTCTCTGCCCACCGTCATTTGGGCACAAGTGAACAATAAATCAGAAGTATGGTCATGCAGTGTGGAATATCCAGAAGGAACAGAGTGGAGGTGTTTTTCTTACATCGAGCTTAATGTCCTCAGCCTGATTATTCCTCTGTCAGTGATGGTGTTCTGCTACTCACGCATCATCCCTATCTTAATGACCATGAAGTCTCAGAAGAAACACAGAGCTGTCAGGCTCATGCTGGTCTTGGTCAGTGTTTTCTTCCTCTTCTGGACACCTTACAACATCGTCATCTTCCTGAAGTTCCTGCATCATTTGGGTTACATGAGCACTTGTAAGTGGTATCAGGACCTGACCATGGCTATGCAGTGGGTGGAAACCATAGCGTTCTGTCACTGCTGCATCAACCCCATCATCTACGCTTTTGTGGGGCAGAGATTCAGGAATTTATTTCTAAGGATCCTCCAAGAGTGGTTTCCTTGTTGCTTTGGTTCGTATACAAGAGTCAAACACGAGCCGACAGAGAGGTGGGTCTCGGTGTACTCACGCTCCTCAGTTAATACCAGCACAGAGTCCGTTCAGCCATAAGGGCAAAAGTGCAGCATGTAGTTTAAACACAGTTATAAGCAGACAAAACTGAAACTGTATTAAGGGGGAAAAAAATTACTGGTTAGGTTTCTTTTTTTCCAGAAAAGGTTTTTGAGTGTTTTTTTTGCTTTTGTTCGTATTTTTGCACAGAATATGAGACATTATTAACACAAAATTATCTTAAAACCTTAACTAAAAGTTAATATTTTTGTCATTTATTTGTCAGACTTACACAGTGATGCATATACAGAGGCTTTATTCTGTTTTCAAAGAAAATAAAGGAAATGATAAGCATTAAACTGTCTGTTTTTCCTTGTCAACCTTGTAGATCATGATCACATGACTATTCAATTGTAAAATTTTAATCCGGCATGAATTCCGGCTCGAAATTCATGGAACGAAACCCTGCAGACACACTAACTGAAAAGTGTAGCATTACAGTTAACTGTAGTAAGACTTAAGCTTCCTAAATGTAAGAATTCACCCGTTTTTCCATCCGTGACTATCAGCACATTGTGCCCTCCTACTGAATTCCTTGAACATGTCCTTGGCGGTCCCTTGACCAACAACGTCAGCCATATAAAAACTGGCTAAATTACCAACAGTGTTCTTGTCAATGCTGCAGCGCCTGCAGTGAAGACACTGTGCCTTAAAGGGGCAGGTGGTAAAAAATCATCCTAATGCACTAAAATTTCACAACAGAAGTAACAGCTTTTAACACTGCGCTTAACCCTGGTTCTACAGCTAGAGGAACATTTTACACTGGTGATTTAGAAGAGGCTCTGAAGCTTTTGCAGTGTTAACCCCACATTAAGGCACCAGTGTGAACAAGTGAAATTATACAGCATGTGCTCGATATCACGTGAAAACCAGGACGTAGCAACACCTCGGCATAAATTGCTCAGTAGTTAGAGTCATGCAACACGGTAAACATCACAGAAGTGCCGCTGTAGTGAGGGGGAAAGATGAGACATTGAAAAAACAGCAGAGACTGGATATGAACAAACTACAAAATGCAAATTGGATATCCCAACGGCCCGAACCCTCACCCGTTTATGTGCCTAAACATGGAGGAACTTCGCTAAATTTGGGCTGATAAACAAAGTAACTAACTACGCCATCTTGGGGGCCTACTACCGGCGATTCACCCTTCAATAGACTGTATTTCAGATGCCTCCCTAAGACAGAGGACACCGATCGTATGTGCCCCCCGACACCACAGCTCATACAGTACAACACCACTGAGAGCATTGCGACTGTCAGAAGCACCACCATCACACATGAAGTCACCACTCTCGCTGTAGCTGGCACCCAAATCTGAGTGGAAATAAACAATTAGGGATTTAGAAAAGCACACACACACACACACACACACACTACAATTCAGTACATGTGCCACCGACAAAAGAAATAACATTTACATAAAAACTCATTATGCTTATATAAAAGGTTAAATTAAAGCACCATCATTTCTGTAGCAACAACAAACAAGGTACTGTCTGTACACCACCGTCTGTATTTCCAGAAAAAAAAGAAAGAAAAGTTTGTGGACTTCAATGGGACAATATAATGAATTCATTAATTATTCAAGTGATTATTACATACGCCATTGTGGCTGCATATGGCATACCGTGTGTGTGTGTGTGTGTGTGTGTGTGTTTACAGCTGAAGGAGAAAGAAGCCTTGCTGAAAGCTTGATTCAAGGTACAAGGGCATGATCAAACTTGCATGGATTTTTCCTGCTATTTTTACAGCGAATGTGGTTTTTCTAGAACGTTTCAAATTAAGACACGTACCAGTAAGACATGTGACAGAGCCAGGTGACTGTGTGTAACAGGAACTGTAAGTGTAAATGAGAGACAGAACTGATTGCATTTCTAATATCGGCTTCTAAAGTCATTTATAAAGACTTTATTCGGTTCCCAACAGAAGCACAAACACCAAACAGAACACGATCATTGTTAAGAACCTAATTGTTAAATCCGATATTATTTGGACAGAAAAGCTTCATTTTGATTGCTGAGCTGCATCGAAGTTGTTGTAAACGACACTTTAAGCATGTTTTCCAGGAATGGATGTAAACTTGGATACTGAAGATTTCTTCTTTATTGTTGTGTGGAGTTACCTGATCCAACATGTACTTATCAGTTCAGTGGAAATCACATGTGAATACCAGCTGATGTGAATCATCGGTTCCAGATACAGGTAAGTGAAAAAAGTGGAACATGTTCAAGTGAAACACAACCTTAATTCGTTCCTTCCGTGATGGATTTTCCATCATGTGTCTTTGAATGAATCATTCCTAGGTACACCTTGATACACAACTCAATTATTTCTATCTCTTTTGTCTAGTTAACTGATTGGTTTTCTTTAGAACTTGTTCCTTAAAAGAAAGCAGCAGGGACGAGAGCATCTATACTGTCATTCATTTGAATTTATTAGACATCACTAATGAATATTTGGATATTCTTGGATATGTTGTTTTATAAAGGATATCGTTAGAATTGCAGTGTTCTTGTTTATTTTCCTGCTAAAATGAGCACAATTAGTACATAAAAAGACATAAACGTGGTTACAGACGTCTGTACTGTGAGCAGGACGAAGCCCCACCTCTACAGCATAAAAGCTCAGGACGGTGTTATATCACTACACACAGCCTTCTTTCACGCTCACAATCGAATTGGACGGATGAATCATGGCAACGGTTTTACAGAGCAGAACGACATGTAAGTGCGTGGATTTTTTTAATATAATCAGCAGTTTTAAACTTATTACTGAGTCTCGAAAAACGTTGCTTAATTGCTTTTAGTCTTAAAGTACTACAGATGACTGAAAATAAACAATCAGTACCAAATTACTACAGAGATCCTTTGAAATTGTTACAGAATCGGATCGAATTTCTTCGTTTTATTCTCTTGTGTTATTATTTGCACTGATGCTAGTTTTCAGTCTGGTTACATCTCTACATTTGTGTTCCAGAATATCTATTGCTCCCTGTAGACATTTTTCTAGCCCAGTAATAAAAACGTTTTATTTTCTGTTATTATCAACTTGTACATGCAGAAATCGTGCAATAAGTGATTTTTTTTCATAAACAGCTGAAAACGATTCTGCTAATGACACCATACTAGATGAGTACTTATTCTGCAACACCAACATAAAGGCCTTCAGCCGAGTCTTCCTCCCTACACTCTACAGCATCGTCTTCATCGTGGGGTTCATCGGCAACTGCCTGGTTGTTTGTGTCCTGGTCAAGTTCCACAAAAAGTCCAACATGTCAGATGTGTGTCTCTTCAATCTGGTGCTTTCAGACCTCCTCTTCCTTCTCTCATTACCTTTCTGGGCTCATTACGCCCTCACCAGTCAGTGGACCTTCGGGAGCTTCATGTGCCGTACAGTGACAGCGTTCTACATGCTGGGATTCTATGGAAGCATCTTCTTCATGATCCTTATGACCATTGAGCGCTACAGTGTCATTGTCCACACCAATACATCCCTGTTCTCTAAGCACCGGTCTGTCAGAGCTAGCATAGCCCTGGTTTTGTTTATGTGGACACTTAGCCTGGGAGCTTCTCTGCCCACCGTCATTTGGGCACAAGTGAACAATAAATCAGACCTATGGACTTGCAAAGAGGAATATCCAAAAGGAACAAAGTGGAAGTCTTTCTCTTACATGGAGTTGAACATCCTTGGCTTAATTATTCCTCTGTCGGTGATGGTGTTCTGCTACTCACGCATCATCACTATCTTAATGACCATGAAGTCTCAGAAGAAACACAGAGCTGTCAGGCTCATGCTGGTCTTGGTCAGTGTTTTCTTCCTCTTCTGGACACCTTACAACATCGTCATCTTCCTGAAGTTCCTGCATCATTTGGGTTACTTGAGCACTTGTAAGTGGTATCAGGACCTGACCATGGCTATGCAGTGGGTGGAAACCATAGCGTTCTGTCACTGCTGCATCAACCCCATCATCTACGCCTTTGTGGGGCAGAGATTCAGGAATTTATTTCTAAGGATCCTTAAAGAGTGGTTTCCTCTTTGCTTTGGTCGCTTTAGAACAACTGAAAGTGAGTTCTCAATGAGGACGAACAATACTGTACGTCCTCCAGATATTCAGTGACTTCCAGAACAAAGTCAAAATCAAAACTGTAAACTCTTTTGAACAGGAAAAACAAAACAACAAACAAACTATGCATAAAAATATTACTCAGGCCATGTTACAGTATGTTGGCATTATAGTTTAAATGTTATTTACATTGGGATAAAAATTCTGCATTATACAATATAAGCACATCCTTTGCCTGTGACTCTAAAATCTCTTCATTTACACCTTCTGTATATTGTGTATTTGTACAGTGTTGTTTTTTCATCTGCTCCCTGTTCCGAGTTGCCACAGCGGATCATCTGGTTCGCATATATGATTAGCCACAGGTTTTACACCGGATCACTTCTAGCACCGTATCTCATTACAGTCCGTCAATTAGATAACTATCATCATTCAAACTATTTTCTTTCAATTCTAGAGTATTAATCTATCCTAGTTCTAGAGGGTTGTGTTAGGAAGGGCATCTGGACTAACACCTGTGCCAAAATTAATATATTCATGGCTTTGTAACCGTGTTATTCTTCAATTCAGTCGTGGAGATCCAACGAATGCACGCATTTGAAATAAATTGAATTCAATCAGGTTTTATTTTCAAGTCTCTTTAATATGTTGATATGACTCTCACATTTATGTGCATGTTATGACAAAGGGAGTTTATACAGTATGTCGCTTTCCCTACAAACCCTGATGTTTTTTCAGTCCATCCTGGTAGTATCACATCTCTGTATCAGATAGGCTCTCACAATCTGCTCACTTTGACTTTGACTTGCTCATTTGTTCTTGCTTTTCTGTTAAGACAGAATTTCATCAGCCAGGTCATTTTCCAGCTTCGTGTTCCTGCTGAAGGTGTCTGTAATCGAACTGGAACAAACGTGATCGTCCACAAAATTGTACAGAATGTTTTTGTATTCTGCAGATTTTCCTTCACTGATAGCACCAGGACCAAATATGTTCCAGCATGACAATACACACAAAATGAGCTCCATGAAGACCTGGTTTGCCAAGAAATCTGTTGTAGAAGAACTGGAATGGATTGCACAAAGCTAGCCATGCTAAGTTAATCCAAACCTCATATTCTGAGCTGTCTGAATTGAAGTGAGCTGATTGTGTCCAACGTCACACCCACAGCGTTCGAGCTACCGTCTGGAGGAACCAGAGTGCAATTCATTTGACAGCTCCATAACTGTACCAATAGAGGACGCTGTAACACCATACTAAAGATTTCAATAGTAAATACATGAGAAAGTTCACTTATGTAATAATCTTTGGACTAATCACTACAGTCATCCTGTTTCACTTGTGTTCTTAACTTTAATAAGGGATTTAATCAATTAAACATGCTCCTTATTAGAAGAAAGCAGTGGTATCTATTAGCCAGATCACTTCCAGATGTTGCTGAGATACAGTAATTTCGTCACCTATCTGTTGCACCTGATGCAAATCAGTCCCACCGATTAAATAATGCCAAAGTGGTGGCAGAGGCCAGGACGATTAGATAAAATCTACAAAGCAGAATGTGTGAACTGGACCGTAGTTTCTAGTGGATGCTAAACAGACAGGATCAATGATAATAGAACAATAAACAACAACAACAACAACAACAAAAAGACAAGGTGAGACCACAAGATAACTCATTGAAGTCACCGATGAATAAAGTGATGTTAATCGTTTGAAGCTATGAGTTAATATATAGAGGTCATAATATAATATTTAGAGAGTATAATAGTAGTGGTCATGAGATCCTGAGCATCCAGTCTATTAACTTTATTTATGTCTCCCAGCAGCAGATAGGAAAAGTCTATTTGCTTTGAGAATTTGTTTAAGGTTCAGTGAGCTAATGTTACATCGGTGTCACAATTGCAGTTGATTTATTAATGTGCTGTTTAATATTAATAAACTTCATCTTATATATACAGTATACTATATTACCTATAACACCTGTCGTCAACAGTTTTAATTAAAACTAAAGATTGTACATTTGTTATTTCTGGCATGTTTATAAGTGTCTATATGTTTTGTTTAATTTGTAGTTTGCTAGAAAGTGACTTATCTGGCAACAGGACAAAGCCCCACCTTATAGAGCTTCCCTTAATAAAGCACATCATCTTCCTACGGTCCAATATACACTTGGTCTCGGTCTGAGGAGACACGACGCAGCCCAACATGACGAGTAGGTGGAAGGTTTACATTTCTCAGCTACTTGTTAAGAATATTTTTGTTCCTAGATTTAATAAACAGTGTGTAAATTTTCTTGCTTCTACAAATGATTAAAACTGACACTGGGTTCTTTGTCTCTCTCACTGAAAAGAGCTAGATTCTGATTCTGTGGTCTGTATTTATTTATTACTGAGTCTTAAAAACCTTTATGACTCTAAATGGTTTTGACAACTTGACAAAAGTGTAAAAAACTGTCACTTTTTTTAACTGCAGGTTTAACTGCATCTACAGGGAAAGATGTTTTTCCCCTATTCGATTAACATGTAAACTTTTCTCCTCATTAACAGCCAAGAACGATTCTGCTAATGACACCATACTAGATGAGTACTTATTCTGCAACAACAACAACGTAAGGGCCTTCAGCCGAGTCTTCCTCCCTACACTCTACAGCATCGTCTTCATCGTGGGGTTCATCGGCAACTGCCTGGTTGTTTGTGTCCTGGTCAAGTTCCACAAAAAGTCCAACATGTCAGATGTGTGTCTCTTCAACCTGGCGCTTTCAGACCTCCTCTTCCTTCTCTCATTACCTTTCTGGGCTCACTACGCCCTCACCAGTCAGTGGACCTTCGGGAGCTTCATGTGCCGTACAGTGACAGTGTTCTACATGCTGGGATTCTATGGAAGCATCTTCTTCATGATCCTTATGACCATTGAGCGCTACAGTGTCATTGTCCATACCAATACATCCCTGTTCCATAAGCACCGGTCTGTCAGAGCTAGCATAGCCCTGGTTTTGTTTATGTGGACACTTAGCCTGGGAGCTTCTCTGCCCACCGTCATTTGGGCACAAGTGAACAATAAATCAGAAGTATGGACATGCAGTTTGGAATATCCAAAAGGAACAAAGTGGAGGTCTTTCTCTTACATGGAGTTGAACATCCTTGTTTTAATTATTCCTCTGTCAGTGATGTTGTTCTGCTACTCGTGCATCATCCCTATCTTAATGACCATGAAGTCTCAGAAGAAACACAGAGCTGTCAGGCTCATGCTGGTCTTGGTCAGTGTTTTCTTCCTCTTCTGGACACCTTACAACATCGTCATCTTCCTGAAATTCCTGCAGTATCTGGATTACATGAGCACTTGTAAGTGGTATCAGGACCTGACCATGGCTATGCAGTGGGTGGAAACCATAGCGTTCTGTCACTGCTGCATCAACCCCATCATCTACGCCTTTGTGGGGCAGAGATTCAGGAATTTATTTCTAAAGATCTTGAAATTGTGGTTTCCTTGTTGCTTTGGTCGCTGCACTACAACTGAAAGTGAACTGAAGAGGACCATTAGGTACTCCTCAGAGATTTCTGGCACAAAGATAAAACTAAAAGGTGGTTAAAACCATTATCACATTTGTACTACTATTAACTCTTATTATGCCTGGATGGACAATGTAGCCATGTAATGTGAAGACCTTAATGAACACTGCGTTATAAAAATAATATAATATATAAATAATATAAATGCTGTATAAATAATAAAAAGAGTGAATGAAACAAATCCACATCCAGCCAATAATTCAGCTTGTATATTCATTTTAAAGGCTGCCAAGTGTGCATGTTTTTTTCCATGGAAGTTTAAAGTCAACTAAATAACCAGTCAAACAGTTTACTTAAAAGTCACAGAAGGATGTCCTATTTTATTGACTCTACTGTATTTATCTATGTAGTGATTTTGGCTTGCGAAGTAATTATAATGTGTTATAGTGACTCCTAAATATTTTAACCCAAGTTGAAACTGACGGTAATGGAATTAACGTTACACTTATTTGGTCTGTTCGTCCGGCGAACAGGCCGTGTAACCTTTATTAATTCTATGAAGGCGGTATCTTCCCGGCCGAGAAAGACGCACTTCCCTTTTACTTTATACAGTAATTTAAATTAAATGAACTTAATAGAGCATGTAGTTCAGACCAGATGTTGCAGGTACCTTACGTTTGTGAGCGATACTCAGAGACAATCACTTGTGGGACAAAAATATGGCGTTTAATGAATGAGACAAACACAACATAAAGCTAACTACACAAACAAACAAAAGAAGTAGAGAAAATAAAAATACACAAAAAAAATTTAAATTGGGGAAAGGGAGGAAGAGACTGGAAAGAAGAAATTAGAAAGGAAGGAAAGGAACGGCAAGCTTAAACTTCAAAAGTAATCACACCCTAACTGGGAAATCGTCACCGGAAACTTAAATTCACCTTCAGACTCAATACAAGGTTCATACTTAAAATACGCATCTAAATTGGTTGGTAAAGAAACGGTTACTTGCATTGGCTTGCGGCACAAGAGTCTGGATGCAACAGAGAAATCTCTGACGAGTCAGTTAGGGTGGGGTGAGATGTTCTTCCAAGTCCTCCTGAAGATCAGAGCAGTTGTCGTTATTGGAAGTGAAGCTTGCTGGAAGTTCTTTGGAGGAAGATGGAGTCGTCTCCAAGCTGTTCCAAAAGTCTGACCACTGATTGGTGGTGTTTGTGACCTTTTAACTCCACCCATCTTTGGGGAGATTTGGGTCATTTGGATACTAAACATGAAGGGGAATGAAGGCATCGGTACATTACATACACAGATCAATAATCAAAGTGTAACTGATGTCACTACGATATTGTGTTCTGATAAAGGAGAAAGAGACAAAAATGAAACACAAAACAAAATGCACTTTCATTAGTGAAGTGAAAAACAGCTAATGTTGTATACATTCTGACATCAGACCTTAAAAGGACATACTGTACAGCATTAGAACAGGTATACATTAACATGCCAGGATCAGTAATTAAAGTATAACTGATGTTAATCCAGTGTTGTGTTCGGGTACATAAATACAATACATCCTTGTCAGGAAAGTAAGGAGCAAATAATTTTAAGTCTGGCAAGCCTTAACAGAAGAGACACATTACAACAGGGTTATAAGAATAAGAATCTTAGAGTATCTTATCTACTTGTTTTATTAGTAAAAGGAATGTCTCATTGTGTTGTGTGGGTTGTGTTTGTGTGTGTGTGCGTGTGTACGTGCTTGCGTGCGTGTGTGTGTGTGTGTGTGTGAGTGTGTGCGTGTTTTATGGTTGAGGGCCTTCCCTGTGAATTCACCCAGGGGGTTATCTGGTTCTCTCTCTGTGTATGTGTGTATGTGTGTGTGTGTGTGTGTGTGTGTGTGTGTGTGTGTGTGTGTGTGTGTGTGTGTGACACTGTGGAATGTAGCCCCCTCAAAAAAATTGTAAACTGGAAATCTAAATGACCTGTACCAGACGCTACATCTATTATAAATGAGGCTTTCCCAAGAAAAATCCATGTAAATATCCTGCACTGTCACACTGTTTTTTCCATTTAATCCCCTCAGACTACCAGTGACTGCATTATGCATTAAACAACCACAAAATATCATGCTGTGCCTCATCAAAATATCTGTAAAATAAATGATGGTTAAAATGACACCCAGGAAGTTTCTGGAGGTCCTGAGTTGGTAGCTCTCCTGAGAAGATTTGTTGTTCTAATGGTTTGTTGTGGTTTTTGACCCTCAGTGAAAACATGAATACTGTTCAAACTGAGGTTGTTGTCATGCTTGTTAAAAAAATGTGAGATAGACAACTGATAGATAGACAACAATAATTGGGAGATTTGGGGTAACATTGCGAAATGGAGATTCTGGGGATGTTATAAAGATCTCATGTTGCTTGCATTTTGTTTTATGCTCTAATGCTTCAACCTTGAATGTGAATTCTTTTCTCTATATAGTCGTGGCCTAATGGTTAGAGAGTTTGACTCCTAACCCTAAGGTTGTGGGTTCGAGTCTCGGGCCGGCAATACCACGACTGAGGTGCCCTTGAGCAAGGCACCGAACCCCCCCAACTGCTCCCCGGGCACCGCAGCATAAATGGCTGCCCACTGCTCCGGGTGTGTGTTCACGGTGTGTGTGTGTGTGTGTGTGTGTGTTCACTGCTGTGTGTGTGTGCACTTTGGATGGGTTAAATGCAGAGAACAAATTCTGAGTACTATATAATTTCTATACTTCTTGATTTACTACTTGATTTCAGGTGTAAAAAGCCCTTTTATGGCCCTTTTAAAAAATAATAATACAAAAAGATGATTGTTCATGTCCATATAAATATCATCTGCACCTCTTCAATCCAACCAAGCAGGAGTTGCACTGATTTATTGATCCAGATGACTGATAGCATCATTCATTAGTAAAACTTCACTTCGACAGGAACATATCAACACAGGATGTATAAACACGGCATCTGCAAATCCACAGCCTTATTCACACAACTTTCAGAATAACAACCCATGTAAGTAACCTGTACAATCTCTTGAGTTAATTTCCCGTTTCCTGAAGCCTCCACGTAAAAGCAATCCCACAATTCTTCTAAAGCAGCAGTTGTTAAGCCGGGCATCGTGACCGATGCGATAGGAGGGTCATGGGAAAACTTATTTAAAAGAAGTGCACAAAATGGCACCACCTCCTGGTGACATGATAACTAATTAACTATATAGATTGGAAGAAGTCTCAAAGGCTTAGCTCAAATTTGTGGATTAGAAGTCCTCATAGCTGGACTTCTGATTAGACATGGAGTGAATTCATGTCAAGAACAAGTTCAGATTCTTTTGTCCACAGCTTTCTGGTCATGGAGAGAAGTTCCTAACAGACAGTGTTATGTCTTGCACCTCACTTATTGCTTTTCTAGCTTTTGTCTCACGTCAGCAAGGTACGTTCCTTTATGTAGTCCATGTATGTTTTTCCACCTCAGGATCATGTCTACGTTCATGTATTGTTTGTGTTTAATAAAATACGAATCTGCACTCACTTCCTAATATGGTGACTTTTACAGTATTATCAGTCATCTCCATGCTTAGCTTCCTCTGGCCATAATGATTTCAAACTAATTTCTCTGGGAAGCATTTTACAGTATAACAACAAAATACATTAATGCCATATCAACTTAGCAGCTTTGTAGAAATGTGATGCGTCACTAGAGAGAATTCTGCTTTCTTTTTGTGCTTAGACTTCATCAGAATGAAAAGATAAATGAATATAGATGAAAACCTGATTAAGATAGAGGCCCTAGCAGAGGAGCTGAGGAACTTAAATATTAATATAAAATAAAATGTTCCTGACAAATGAAGACATCACGGATCAGACACTGTACCTAGACAGTTGGAAAGAGCATGAAGAGCCCGATGAAGAAGATCATTCATTCATTCATTCATTCATCTTCTACCGCTTATCCGAACTACCTCGGGTCACGGGGAGCCTGTGTCTATCTCAGGCGTCATCGGGCATCAAGACAGGATACACCCTGGACGGAGTGCCAACCCATCACAGGGCACACACACACACACACACACACACACTCTCATTCACTCACGCAATCACACACTACGGACAATTTTCCAGAGATGCCAATCAACCTACCATGCATGTTCTTTGGACCGGGGGAGGAAACCGGAGTACCCGGAGGAAACCCCCGAGGCACGGGGAGAACATGCAAACTCCACACACACAAGGTGGAAGTGGGAATCGAACCCCCAACCCTGGAGGTGTGAGGTGAACGTGCTAACCACTAAGCCACCGTGCTCCCTACGAAGAAGATCATACTTTGTTAAATTTTATTTTTCAGAAGTTCAAGAGAACTCTGAAGCGTTTTCTTTTATTCTTTTATTCTGTTACAGCAAGCCTTGACTTAGATGAGCTCACGATTATCCTGTGCATTCGCAGAAGAGCAAGATATCTTAACCACAGGTTTAAAAAAAAGAAAATGTCTATGACTAACGCTTACTTAGAAGGGACGTGTAACCACAGCTTAGCAACAAGAAAATGTAACCATGTCAGATACATAAACATAGATGGTCATTTAAGTGTTTTGAATGATAAATCGGAAGAGGCTCTGATGTACAGAGGGTATGGCTGACAGGAAAAAACACTGGTGACAGCAAGGGTTACTGCGACCCATGAGTAATGTTCAGTGTTGTATAAAGTAGTAGAAAACAAAACTTGAGTAAAAGTACAAGTATCGTACTAGAAAAAGACTTTGGTAGAAGTGAAAGTTACCTTTTAGAATATTACTCAAGTAAAAGTCTTAAAGTATCTGATATTTACTGTACTTAAATATCAAAAGTAATTTTCTGATATTTAATGTACTTAAGTATTTGAAGTAAAAAGTAAAATTTCAGTGATTTTCTGTAGACATAAGATCAGGGGCAGTTCTAGGGTCTCATCTTTAGGGGTAAATAAAACAAGAAGAGTTTTATATTATATATTATATGACTACATAGTAAGCCAAAAGTTATGGGATTATTAAATGACAAAAGTGGGCACCAAAATTTTATGTATGATGTAATGATGTCAGTCTTGAATCAGATCAGTTCATGTATGTGTGCATTCTCTACAAACAGTGTGTCCAATGAATGCAGTCATTAATAAACTAATATTCACAAGACAAAGACCAAATCAATAAATGTTATTTTTATTTAGTATTGAATGGATTGTTTGCATTATAGGGGTGTTAAAACACGATTTCACTTTTCTAACTTTAGCTAGTGTGTAATGTTCCTGTTTGAGCATAAACAACATCTGCAAAGTTTTAAGCAAAGGGAGATATTTGCTTTTAAAGAAATCCATTTCTAAGGACTACAGCAAACGGCCAGTAGGGACACGACATTCCTCCAGGGTTGCTGACGTCACTAAGCCCAATATTTACATAAACCCCTCCTCCATGAATATTAAATGGGGGGGGGGGGCATTTTATATTGCTGTGGAGAGTTGTTGTGGTATAGTTAGTAGGCTGCAGTGTCGTTACCATTACCAAATTAATTACCAAATAACGCTGTTATTTTCATCCGGATTGCAGGTCCACTTTGTTCAGCCTTCCTAGGGACGGGGAAGTTACAGTAGGGATCAATGGTTAAAATTTATTTTTAACTCGGTCCCTCATAATTATTTTATTAATTATGTCTCTTTGTAGAAGCCAACATTCTGTTTTCCTATTTAAGCTTAGACAAAAAATTTATCAAGAGTAACTCCTCCTAGAGCTTTCGAGCCACATGCACCAAATTCAGATATGTTGTAGACGCTGGTCTGAAGTTTGTTGCTATTACTTTTCTAAGCGATCCGAGTACCGGCACTTCCGGTACCAGGTCTCAAATTGGCCTTTTTTCCCATAGACTCCCATTATAAACTTTGGAGGTTTATAACTCGGCAAGCTATCGAACTATCTATACCAAACTCAGCCAGCTCCTTTAGGGTGATACTCTGAACAAAATTTAAATTGGTGTACAGACTGGCCTTACAGTTGTGCCGCATCCCCGCCCCCAAAATATGCAAAATCAAAAGACTTTTTACAACAAGGATATGTGACATATCAAAACACTCACAACAATGAGGGGAAGATCCTCACGTGTATTCTGATGACGTCACGTGACGTCACGTGAAAATAAAAAAATTTGCACATGAACATGTGACATATCAAAACACTCTACCCAATGTGGGGAACTTCCTCGGGAGTATTTGGATGACATCACATGCTTGTCTCCATTTACCTCCAAATGTTTTGGCACCCTAGCTTTCTGTCCACTTGGATACAAAAGTAACACTGACCCTTATGTCTACTTGCCTCCAAAAAGCACCGGCCTTTGCAAATACTTGCATCGTCAAAGCCAACATCAAAGTTTGTCGCGACAAACTTTACAAATCCAGTTTATTTTACGGTCCCTCATAATTATTACCCAAATCTCGCTCTCTGTGCTGCACATTTTACGGAGGAAAGCTTTTAACTATTAAATTATTATAAATGATTAAATTATATTAAATTTAAATTATATTAAATTATTAAATTATAGATGAGTAAATTATTATTATTGCTAAAACTATTAACACATTATGCATAATTTTGGTACTAGCTTATTACACTACCTTCTGTATTTCTTTGCAGCAGATGTTTTTGCACAGTTATTACATGTAGCTACACCTAGGGTTGCAAAGGGGCGGAAAGTTTCCGGTAAATTTCCGGTAAATTTCCGGAAACTTTCCACGGGAACTTAATCTGGGGAATTTTGGGAATATTCAAAATTGGAAACTTTACAGCAATTTATGGAAATTTACGGGAATTTACAGTAATTTATGGGAATTATTTGGAAATATAGGGAAATGTATATAAACTATATCATATACAAACATAAATAAACATTTTTTTTGGTCATAAGCAGACGTGCAAGTAAGGTAATACAAATTTTAAAAATGACATCTTGACTGATTTAATTGTACTGTAAGTAGAGCTTTAACTGATTCTTTCATTGAGTAACACAAAAGTGTAATAAACATTATTATGCTTGTAATAAACATAAACTTAATAATTGTAATAAACATAATTCCCTATGATTGCTGTAAAATGAAAGCATCCCCCACCCTTGGCCTTCTAAAAAAGTCCCAATCAAAATGTAAAATGATGCATTTTTTTCTCAAGCTTATTAGGTCTCTGCTTCTGTGGTAGTCAAGGCCTGGAAAAAGGCCTGGAATCTCAACCCCAACCCCACCCCCCCACCCCCGCCCCCGATGAATATACAAGCTGAATTATTGGCTGGATGTGGATTTGTTTCATTCACTCTGGGTCCATGGATTTAGTGCCTTATTTTTTATTATTTATACAGCATTTATATTATTTATATATTATATTATTTTTATAACGCAGTGTTCATTAAGGTCTTCACATTACATGGCTACATTGTCCATCCAGGCATAATAAGAGTTAATAGTAGAACAAATGTGATAATGGTTTTAACCATTTTTTAGTTTTATCTTTGTGCAAGAAATCTCTGAGGAGTATCTAATGGTCCTCTTCACAGAGAGCTCACTTTCAGTTGTTCTAATGCGACCAAAGCAACAAGGAAACCACTCTTTGAGGATCTTTAGAAATAAATTCCTGAATCTCTAAGCAAAGGATGTGCTTATATTGTATAATGCAGAATTTTTATCCCAATGTAAATAACATTTAAACTATAATGCCAACATACTGTAACATGGCCTGAGTAATATTTTTATGCATAGTTTGTTTGTTGTTTTGTTTTTCCTGATCGAAAGAGTTTACAGTTTTGATTTTGACTTTGTTCTGGAAGTCACTGAATATCTGGAGGACGTATTGTTCGTCCTCATTGAGAACTCACTTTCAGTTGTTCTAAAGCGACCAAAGCAAAGAGGAAACCACTCTTTAAGGATCCTTAGAAATAAATTCCTGAATCTCTGCCCCACAAAGGCGTAGATGATGGGGTTGATGCAGCAGTGACAGAACGCTATGGTTTCCACCCACTGCATAGCCATGTTCAGGTCCTGATACCACTTACAAGTGCTCATGTAACCCAAATGATGCAGGAACTTCAGGAAGATGACGATGTTGTAAGGTGTCCAGAAGAGGAAGAAAACACTGACCAAGACCAGCATGAGCCTGACAGCTCTGTGTTTCTTCTGAGACTTCATGGTCATTAAGATAGGGATGATGCGTGAGTAGCAGAACAACATCACTGACAGAGGAATAATCAGGCTGAGGACATTAAGCTCGATGTAAGAAAAACACCTCCACTCTGTTCCTTCTGGATATTCCACACTGCATGTCCATACTTCTGATTTATTGTTCACTTGTGCCCAAATGACGGTGGGCAGAGAAGCTCCCAGGCTAAGTGTCCACACCGGTGCTTAGAGAACAGGGAGGTCTGGGCATGGACAATAACAGCATAGCGGTCTACATTCATGAGGATCATGATGAAGATGCTTCCATAGAATCCCAGCGTGTAGAACGCCGCCACTGTACGGCACATGAAGCTCCCGAAGGTCCACTGACTGGTGAGGGCGTAATGAGCCCAGAAAGGTAACGAGAGAAGGAAGAGGAGGTCTGAAAGCGCCAGGTTGAAGAGACACACATCTGATATGTTGGACCTTTTGCTGAACTTGACCAGGACACACAACACCAAGCCGTTGCCGATGAACCCCACGATGAAGACGATGCTGTAGAGTGTAGGGAGGAAGACTCTGCTGAAGGCCTTTATGTTGATATTGTCGCAGGGAATTAATTCGAAGGGGTCTAAGTAATAGTCATCGTAGCTGTGATTGTAGTTCTCAGCTGTTCATGGAAATACAATTGAATTTTTAGAAAAGGGATCAAACGTGTTTTGTTGATATTTTGGCTTTTTTACTATCTGATTAATCTGTTAATCGGTGGCGCAGTTTTACAATTATACTCTTGTTGTACATATTAGATAGAAATCTAGTTACATGAAACACCATTTGGAAGGTGTGGCTTGGACACATCATCAGTGACGAGGTTAAAGGGTGTTTCAGGTCTCGGGTTATCAGACACCTTCACCTGACTGACCCATTGCTTAATAACTGTAAATACTTCTTTTTTTTTAACAAGATGATAATATTTATTAAGCATTATATACACACTGTATGTTCAATATGTGACCTGTTACCTACTTATTTATCCATTTTTTTTCCTGGGGGGAAAAAGACTGATTGTTGTTCCATGTTTAAGGTCTGAGATAGAACTTGAGTTAAAACGTGATTGTCTCGTCAACATGAAAACACACAAGAACATTCAGATGTTACTTTGCTCCTTTCACTGGTTGAGTTAATGGTGCTCGTGGAGCCATGTTGTAAGTTGTTTCTACCATATTTGATCATTTTGTCTTTTGTGGCCTTCTAAGCCACACTTGTCAAACTTGTAAGAGATTTTTTTAAGCAGTTTATATGCTTTATTATTTTGTGCTTATTCTGCTAAAGAGTACTTTATGTACTACACCATCAATTGGAAAGCATTACTTTTACTTTATTCCTTATTCATGTGGTCAGTGTCTGTTATTAGAGACCCTTTACTGATTATGACCAGTGATAACTAATGGGTTAGTATTTAATGTGTTAATAAATTTGTAAGTGACTGCAAAAAAGGAAAATATTCACCTACTTGTTGTGTTGGGGTAGATCGTACCCATGATTTATGAGTCCAAGAGTGATTGTGAAAGTAGGCAGTGTTTGTCTTTATATATAACCAGCCCTGACCCTTAATAAAGAAATTATTAAAACATTACATTTTTTCTGTTTGTATTGTAACTATTGTAATATAAGAATCTTTTTACTGTATGTGGTTGTGCCTGTGAACAATAAAATTTGAATCGTCCATAAATACGCTATAAAGATCTAGAAACACCTGGAAAACACGTTGATGATGCAACACAACAACAACCTCCACTTTTGCCTCATAGTTTATTCCTTTTTTTAAAGCTCTAAATTCTTTAGCTACTACAAGTTGCGTGTTTTTATTCATTCATTCATTCATCTTCTACCGCTTATCCGAACTACCTCGGGTCACGGGGAGCTCAGGCGTCATTGGGCATCAAGGCAGGATACACCCTGGACGGAGTGCCAACCCATCGCAGGGCACACACACACACACACACACACACACACACACACACACTCATTCACTCACGCAATCACACACTACGGACAATTTTCCAGAGATGCCAATCAACCTACCATGCATGTCTTTGGACCAGAGAAACCGGAGTACCCGGAGGAAACCCCCGAGGCATGGGGAGAACATGCAAACTCCACACACACAAGGTGGAGGCGGGAATCGAACCCCCAACCCTGGAGGTGTGAGGCGAACGTGCTAACCACTAAGCCACCGTGCCCCCCTGCGTGTTTTTAATACATTTAAAATAAAACTAAAACTATAAGACGTTATTTTTAATTCAGGTGAACAAACAAACCGAAAGTGCTCAATCTTTTTCTCTTCAGAATGTTTTTCTGCACAGTGCTGTTATCTAGTGGCAGTTTATGTTATTGGAATGAAGGCAGCATTTTAGAAATGACTTAAGAAATTCAAATCAGGTAAGAACTGTGAATATGTTGGAGAAGAGAAAAACGAAAGACTTCACAGTTTTTCTGTTGTCTTCATTCTACAGTAATAGTTTAGTTGTCCAACAGCCTTAAACATTGAAAACTATGTGTACATTAAAAACCTTCACTCTATGTGAATAGGTGAGACAGGTTAAGGGGATGCTATGAGCGAAAAATACAAATTTCACAAGACATCTGTCTCGTTTCTTGGGTTCAAGATCACCCCTTCCAAGATTGATATGGAACCCTCTAAAGTCAAGGCGGTGCCAACCTTGTCCCAGCTCATCAAGCCCTTCAACGGTTTCTGGGATTCATCCATTTTTATAGAAGGTTTATCAGGTCCTGTGGCAGCCAAACATACCTTAAAACAGCCAAGATACTCAATGCCCACCAACCCCACTGGTTCTGGAACGTGAGCCTGGTCCCAGCAATGTTCCCTCAGTCGCTTTTTGTGCCCATTTCCATGTGCCCTGAAGTTCTAAAATGGGGCCCGCACCCTATACCTCATTCAGCAACGTTTCTGGTCTCATCTGCAGTTTGTGGCTGCTTGCCAGGTTTGCATCAGGAACAAGTCCTCCAACTTATCTCCTGCAGCCCTCCACAGACCTCTTCCTGTAGCTCACTGCCTCTGGACATCGCTCTTGATTTCATCACTGGCCTCTCGGTCTCTGAGGGAAACTCTTGTGTCATGGTCGTGGTAGACTGTTTCTCTAAAGCCGCCCACTTTGCACCTCTGCCCCAGTTCTCATCTGCCGCCCAAACAGCAGAACTTCTTGTAATCCATGTTTTTTGCCTTCATGGCCTCCCCGGCGATATTTTGTCTGACATGGGGCCACAGTTCTCCGGCCAAATCTGCAAGGCCTTCTGATGCTAGTCTGTGCTTTGCCCAGCCTGTCCTCAAGGTATCATCGACAAACTAATGGACAAACTGTAAGAACCAACCAAAAGCTGGAAACCATCCTCTGGACCCCACTTCTTAGAGAAAGTTTTTGCCTTGGGTGGAATATGCCCGCAATTCCCTACCCAACACTGACACATGCCTGTCCCCCTTTCATTGCTGTCTTGGCTACCAAACCCCCTTCCCCACCCAGGAACAGGAGGTATCCTTTCCCTCTGCCCAAGCCTTTGTTCTTTGATGTAGGAGGACCTCCTGTAGCACGTCTTTAGCTTCTCAGATCTGTCAGGGCCTACAAGTGGCAGGCGGATCAGTATGGTTCGACCCCTCAAAGTTCCAGGTTGGCAACAGTGTAATGCTCTTGACTTGAGACATTCCCTTAATAACCATGAGGCCTAAGCTTATTCTCAGGTTCATGTCAGGAGTTGTCACCAAGGATGTGGTGTAAAGTACTTTGTGGATTGAGAGGTCTATGGTTCCTGTCAGTTTTATTTTTGACCTTGCTTTAATCTCTGATTTCTACAAACGTTACCCAGAGGCTCCCTCTAGAAGGCCAGGTGGGATCCATAGGGAGAACGGTACTGTCACATCTCCTACCAACACTACACCTGCACTCCCGCACTCCAGTCCTTTTGTTTTTCTGATGGACGTGTTGGTGGATTTGTGCGCTCAGTATCACCTGAACCCAGCCGAACACACCCTGGAGCTGGCGTCGGACGAGGGCCAGCCCGTGTCCTTCAAGCCCCACACGGTGCTGGGATCACTGCAGGCCAGCCGCGCCATCATCAAGCGCAGATCTCAGGAGGAGCGTCTACCCAGGAAACCTGCGCCCAAAGTGCCAGAGGTGAGACGCATTTTATATCCAACCTTGCTTCAAATGATTTAACACAAACGCATGGAAACGTCATATGAACGCTTTGTGTCCTGTGTTCAGATAACCACAAGACTAGTGTTGTTTACCTTCCTGTTTGTCCATAAACAGCATGGATGTGTGATCTTTATACTTAATAGCCAGACAGTTTTAGTTTGCTTTTTTACACATAACCCACTTATGTTTACATCACCATGTGATGATGATGATGATGATGATGATGATGATGCACGACACAACACTAACACAGTTAGTATCAGGGTTTAGTCAGTGGTTTAATGATTATTAAACATGAAAGGTTATAAACAATTTTGGAGGAGACCTTTTATATACCTAAGTGTAGTAATAATAAGTGTCTTGGGCTCTTTTGTGTGCTTTTCTGCTGTTGACTGAACTTGTGCTGCTACAGAATGTGGGAAAGGGGGTGAATACTTATGGAAGCTCAGACAGATTTCAGTGATGTGACTTTTCAGATTTGCTGCACTTATAAGTCGTGTTATTGTTGAAGACCGGTTGTTGTGAGTCGGCCATGTTGTAGCACCTTCCTCCTTTCTCTCTTTGTTCACCACAATGTTCAGTATGATCGTCAGGACGCAGCTGAAATACGACTCTACAGCTTTTCTTATTTTATTTTATTTCCTTCCTCAGTAATAAATCCATCTGTCAGCCCTTTCCCACATACACCAGCTGTGTGTTGCTGTGATTAACACTGGGGGAGAGGGGCATTACATCCCGTCTTCAGACGTACAGCCTTTTATCTTTTGTTCTGTTTGCAGCGAAGCTTTTGTATTTTCTGGAACGTGCTGCAGTAGTGTGTTAGATTATAAACACTTCCTGAAATGTTATACAGTGTCACAGTGTTAATCTCTCTCTCTCTCTCTCTCTCTCTCTCTCTCTCTCTCTCTCTGTCTCTCTCTCTGTCTCTCTCTCTCTCTCTCTCTCTGTCTCTCTCTCTCTCTGTCTCTCTCTCTCTCTCTCTCTCTCTCGCTCTGTCTCTCTCCCCCTCTCTCTCTTTCTCTCTCTCTTTCTTGCTCTCTCTCTTTCTCTCTCTCTGTCTCCCCCTCTCTCTCTTTCTCTCTCTCTCTCTCTCTCTCTCTCTCTCTCTCTCTCTCTCTCTCTCTTTCTCTCTCTCTCTTTCTTGCTCTCTCTGTCTCTCTCTCTCTCTCTGTCTCCCCCCCTCTCTCTCCTCACACACACACACACACACACACACACACACACACACACACACACACACACACACACACAAACACACACACAGTCTGAAGCATTAACTGTTAATCTACAGATGAGTACATTATAAATACAGCTCTTTTTCCTCTAGGTGGAGACATTTCTCCTTTGAGAAAATGCATCTCTGCTCATGTGTCATTTTTAGATTTATAATTCTGAACTTTTAAGTAAAAATTTGTATTTTGTTAAATTCTTTTTTTGTTTTGTTTTGTTTTTTATGTACATTTTATTTAAAAGCAATAACAGCACTTTTTGCTTAAAACAAAACCCCATCAACATTTGTTCTGCACAAATTTACTTCACAAACTAGGAATCCATCATATAAAAAAACAAGATTCTTGGATTTAAATCTTATGCATGTTTAATTTGTGTTAATAAACATGACATAAAACTGAAACACAAATAAATATCAGTAAGAACATTTATTTTGTTAATTGTGCTAATAATTAATTGTGCAAAAGTAACAAATAAAATAAAAATTAATTTAAAGGAAATTCTAGTACAGTTATTAGAAAATATGTCGTTATAACGACATAATATGTCATTTTAATGAGAAAATATGTCATAATAACGAGAAAATATGTCCTTATAACGACATAATATCGCTTGTAGATAATATCTCGTTTTAACGAGAAAATATGTCATAATAACGAGAAAATATGTCATAATAACGAGAAAATATGTCGTTAAAACGAGATATGTCGTTTTAACGGGATTCAATACCGTTAAAACGACATGTTTTCTTAAAACGAAATATGTCGTTCGAAATAACGGAATTACATGAAGGGCATTGAATTGTACGGTGGCACAAGATGGCACATGTAACGGAACTGATTTTGTTTTATTTTTACCTCGGTTTAAACCACAAAGAGATTTTAATGGCATTAAGCCATGTTGACGGAGATATTATCAGTATGAGGACACTGCGTCGGCATCTTAAACATCTGATACTGTACAGACGAAAGAATCAAACGGATCCATTGGATGTGGCATTATTCCTTGTTGATGAACTAGACCGTTACGGGAAGCTACATGGCTATAAACTACAACATCTAAAATGTATTCAGGCTGGATTTGTTGTCAGTCAAAGTGTAATTCGACATTTATTAAATATTCTGGATCCGTATGGAGTGCAACTCAGAAAGAGAAATCACTTAAGATGTCGTATGTATGTAAATCCTGGCCCCAATTTTATGTGGCACATGGACTCCTATGACAAACTGAAACCTTTTGGTATCTGCATTAAGATTTTCTAGGATGGTAATTTGGCTACATGCTTACACTACTAATTCTAACCCGAAGGTCATCGCGAGCTACTTTATTAATGAAGTTGCAGAGAGGATGGGTACACCAGCCAGACTGAGGTCAGATCTGGGAACAGAGAATTGTTACGTGGAACAAATGCAAAAGTTCCTCCGTTATGGCCACATGACGGATGACGAATACGCTGAAAACTGCTTCGTTTACGGTTCAAGCAACCACAATCAGCGCATAGAGAGCTGGTGGGCATTTATGAGAAAACAGCATGCTCAGTACTGGATAAATCGTTTCCAGAATTTGAAGGACAAGGATTATTTCACAGGTGGTTTTCTGGACACACAATTGATATTATTCACTTGTCTGAATATCATTGAGGTAAGGTTAAAACTAAACCTAAAATGCCCACAATTTCTATTCTTTATTAGCTCTTTTTATAATTTTAAATTTTATTTTTAAAAAATGATTCTGTTATCTGCACCTGTCTACTCGAGTGGGGGTTCAATCTTCAACTGGCTGGCAGGAGCTGCCACTGGTCAGGTCACGTGACCCGCCAACCAGACAATGGCAGGTCAAGTGACCCGCCAGTCCTGCAATTGGCAGCACTTTGAATTTAGTGATAATTTAGTGTCGGAGGCAATATTTTTTGTTGTTTCATGTAATTTTATCAACTTTATTATTCTGTAAGGTGTTTGATACTTGCAATGCATTTTACACGCTACAAAGAAACACTCAGTCCGGCCAACTGCTCAGAGATATGTCATCTGCGCTTCTCTCTATATGTTTATATGAATGAACTACGTCTGTATTAAGTGAATTACTCAAATGACTATATCCTTAAACTTGATACACTTGATAAAGTTCATTTTCGATCTATCGCGTCTATACGTGGCTCGAAATATTGTGATGCCCGCCGAATTTTACGCGTCCCTCCGCTATCATGTACTTTAAAATTAAAGTAATTTTCTATTCGCATTTGTACCTATGGATGTCTTCTTATACACTACATTTGATTAACTACAATTTGTCCACATTTTTTACTGTTAAGGGGGTGAAAACAGTGTGATCCCAAATGGCAGGTAATATCTTTAACTGACAGCTCCATTCAATGCGCACACTTTGACGCGTCCCTGCGCTATAAGGAAATTATAATAACTTCTTTTGGATATCTTCATTTTTTATTTAACTGTTAAAACTAATTTAGACGTTTAAACCCAGTGGGTGGAAAAGTCAGACGATACCTTATATATCATGCGCAACGCGCAAGTTACCTTCCAGTTGGGATCACGCTAATTTGAGTCCCTTAACAGTAATAAATAATGGGTATCTTACAAAAGAAGATATCCATACGTAATGCATGATCGAATCACTATAAATTCTTGAGAGGTGTCAAAGTGTGCGAATTTAATGGAGCTGTCAGTTAAAGAAATGACCTGCCAGTTGGGATCACACTGTTTTTACCCCCTTATTAGTAAAAAATGTGGACAAAACACGTCAAAGTGTGCGCATTAAATGGAGCTGTGCAAATGCAAATAGAAAATTACTTTAATTTTAAAGTACGTGATAGCGGAGGGACGAGTCAAAGTCCTGCCATCCAGTAGAAGATGAACCCCTAGTGGGTGGTTAATTGTTACAATAATGTTATTGTATGTGTAAAGTATGTTTGTTTACTTCACTGTCACAGGATGAGCTGCAACAAGTTCAGCATTTGTGGAACAGTCACAGAATTCGCCAGAGCAGAAATGCAGTGGCTCCAAATGGCCGTCCACTCGTGATGTATCATCTACCACAACTTTTTGGAGCAATAGATTACCTGAAACCTGTCTCTCAGGATGCTGTGGATGCCTGTAGAGAGGAATGTCTTCAAAGAGGACCATACTCATGTGATGAGACAGTTTTTACTTTATCATGCCTTCTTATGGAAGAGAACCATCTTCATCCACCCACAACACCTGATGAAGCTATTGAATTGTACATGTTCCTGAGGAGCTGTATAGTTGCAAATCTGTAATAATTTATTTTAACATGAGACTGTCTCCTCAGTTTGACTTTCATATTTGCATTTGTTGTACATCAGACTGAAGATTTGGTAATTGTGTAATTTGGTAA
Source organism: Tachysurus vachellii (assembly GCF_030014155.1). Classification (NCBI taxonomy): domain Eukaryota; kingdom Metazoa; phylum Chordata; class Actinopteri; order Siluriformes; family Bagridae; genus Tachysurus; species Tachysurus vachellii. The sequence goes on from NC_083464.1 coordinate 31,738,843, forward strand.
TCATCTTTCATCCATCAGTTCATCTGCATTACAATTTGAGAAGTGAATGATGCAAAAATGTACAATGTAATCTATTGTGAAATGTGAGACACACTAACAATTATAACATCAAGCACAATGTAAAATCAAATTGCAATAATAAATTTCATACTGTTTTATAAAATGAACTGGGTTCTTTTTATTTATGTCACAGGAAATGCAACCTATTTATAACATTTCCAGTTAACATGAACTGTAAAAAAGAAAGATTGAATTACATTTGAAGATGTAAATAAAAAAGTCACCTGAGCAGCCTTGAACACCTTACATTAATTACATTATTTGAAGAGGATAAGATTGTGCAAATTTACATCAAATCAATGATTTAACGGTTTATATGCTGAATATGAACATTTGTAAACAATTTAAACATTTTGAAAAAGCTGAACTTTCAAAAATGAAAAACCATGCAGTGCACATGTTTGAGGTAACATTTTAACAGGTAACTCCATTTTTTATGGCAAATACAATAACAAATCACCGCCATATTCTTCTGTTAACATTTAGGTCATGATTCATACAATGTCCATGAAAAGTGCATGTGTACTTGACAATATACTTTCAAAATCAGAGCGCAGCTCTGGGTAAGAGCTGTATGTGGAAGGAAGCTCCAGAACTGGGCCACAGGTGTGAGTGACTGGTCGCCTTGCCAGTCCATCCAAAGATGTGAAAATCACTTTTATTTCATTGACACAGACAACATCAAAGCCTGTGACAAATCTAAGCATTTTCCTCAATCCCACTCCATCTAATCCTCTGATGTACTGCTGTAAAAAACGCAAGCACTTGCTCTCTGCTTGAGTTTGAGGTGAGACATCCAGCAATTTCAAGCACCTTCTTGTTGTGGGTCTTTTGTCTTCATACATCTGTAGCACATCCACTGGGCTATTGAAAGTTTCTCTGAAAATCTGTTTGGCTTCTCCAGACATGTTGTCTAAAGCATATTTTGGCAGTTGGATTATTTGTTTGTGACCAGCTTTTAGCAACAGTTCTTTTAGGTTTTGTTGTGTTGGCATGGTGGTTACACCCAAACGATCCAAGAGATCCAGCAGCTCATCTCTGTCATCACCAAGGAGATCTTCTTTTAAGGCCAAAGAGACCAGGTCCCTGTCTGACTGACTCAGGTATGAGAGAAATGATTCAATCATAATCTCATCTGTGACTGAATGCTCTCCAAAAATGAGTGCCACTGTGAAAGCTGTTGCCAGACGGGTTGGAAAATATCTGTGGTCCTTAAATCCTTTGGCCAGGATTCTTCCAATTGACTTCCAGTCTTCATCCTGCCATTTTGCAGAGACTGATGGCACTCTCATATCCTCCCCTTCAGCTGCATGATCCAAAAATTCTGACCAGAAGCCTGAGTACACATCTCTGGACACACCAGCTTCATCAGCTCCCTTCTCATCTATGATGCTGTACTTTATGTTGTATGTCACGATCCTTGAATCTTTAAACTGGCCAATTATCTCATCCAAAAGAGTGCTCCTATGCAGCTTTATGGTTACATGTAGGAGTGTATATTCTGAAGCTGAAACCGTGACCCCATGAGCTGCAGCTTCTGCTTGATCTGTGATAGGGCTGTAATCCTCCTCTGCCTCACTCAAATCAATCACACTGATTGAATCACTTGTTGAGGGAAAAATGACATTTGTGTTTATCAAGTCAGAGTCTTGTGTGACAGGCAAGTGCAGGGGTTCATACACCAAAGTGTCTTCCAAACTGCATGCCAGAGGTTCCCCTGAGTATGGGCATATTATCACCTCGGATGACTGAGACAAAGAGTCAGCTGTATGAGCAGAAATGACAGGAGTGGAACATTGTTCTTGTGGTGTTTGCATTTCTTCTTGTGTCTCAATATCACTGACATTGATTTCATCATTTGGGATACTCTTTGTACTCAGGTAAAACCTTAGCATTCCCATTTTCAGTACTGTGTAGAGTTCTCCCACACTAATGTCATCTTCAAGAACTGTTTCTTGAAAATCAAAAATATCGTGACTAAAGTTCTCCCACTGTCCTTTTTTGGACACACCCCTTGGGAAGAACAATTCTTTGGCTTGACTTAAAATGTCTGATTTCTTTGCATTTTTAGAGAGGTCAACAGTTCGAGTTCCTCCACCTGAGCGCTTCCTTACTTGTTTACCTTCATGAAACCATCCTATCTCTATTTTTCTTGTTTTCTTCTCAGCCATCCTGTTGTTCCTCATTTGTCGTCTAGATTTAGGTTGAAAGTCCTCAGATGAACCAACCTCTGTTCTGGTATTTATTCCCATCTTTTGTCTTAATTTTTCAAGCAGGGTCTGTCTTGTATCATGTGATTTGATTTTTTTTGCCATTTTTTTTTACAGAAGCCTCTTGCTGCAATCCTGTCACCATATATGGGAATGTACCTTGATAAGCTGTCATCATCAAGGTCTTCTATTGTAGCTTCATCTATCTGTTAAAAGATGATAAAATCTTAGATTTTATAGGTATAGATTAGACAGACAGGTTATTTGCTAAAACGTTGCTACGTTTACCTACAGTAACCTACACGTTAAGAAGCCCACTGTAACTGTGAGGCGCCGTATGGGGTTTAATATATATATATATATATATATCTATATATATATATATATATATATATATATATATATATATGCATGTAAACTACATGCACACATACACCTGGGCATTCGCATATTTTTATAAACATGATCCATGCGTATATACCTTTAAATCACTCGTTCAAACATACAAACTCGACACATCACATCACTATTAAACATATGCGCACTTATAAGATGTATCGATTGTATTGATCGATTTCATATTAGTATGCACATGTATTTAACATGTATTTGTTGAACATCCGATAGTATATCTATATATGCGAGTTATTGTTTATAATTCATAAGCGATGTTTGATTTAAACCGTGTACAGCGCCTCATAGTAAACAATAATCATACATGAGAATTAAATAAATGTGCCTACATTTTGCATGAACACAATTCAAAAGGCTTACTTTGTCTAGCTTCATTTTTTGAATATGTTCATCTGAAACCCCTCGATTTTCCAGAAAGGTCCAAAAGTCCATGGTGACCTGACCGTCTTGTGGCGATGTTGACTACCGTAGCCTACAGTGGGCCGTGTCGTGGTTCACCTATGAAAACATGACTAAACTGCTACCAAAAATATATCGTTTTAACGCCATATGATTTCGTTTTAACGACATATTTTCTTGTTTTAATGACATATTATCTCGTATTAACGACATATTTTCTCGTTATTATGACATATGTTCTCGTTAAAACGACATATTTTCTCGTTATTATGACATAATTGAGTGGAAAAAAATAATTGTAGGTGGCAGTAATGCGCCACCGTACCTCGCGCATGGTTACGGTTGCTAATCTGCGATTGGTGAAATGCCTTGAGTGGGCGGGGCATAACGAAGGGGACCGTTTGCGTTGAGTCTGCGTGACGTAGAGCGGGAATCGCCTCAGGAGGCAGCAGCGGGATTACATTTAGTTAGCATTAGCATTTTTTATTTTTGATATTCTTACAGGTTTTTTCCTTATATGTTTATGCAAATAAGGCTTCTTCTTAAACTGCATATATTTGAATAATTAATGTTAAGTGGCGTAAATTTAATACCGAATGTTAGAAATCTTAAAGGTTAAAATAGTTAAATAGAAAAGATTGTTGTTTAATTTAATTAGTTGGTAATTAAGCACAAATTTGTAACTAGCCTACTGATACAAAAAGAAAAGTATAATGAAATGATTTGAGAATTGGCCTATTAGAAAAGAACTGTAGTTCTGACAATAGTAGCACAAGAACAATAAAAAATGTTGTCCTCTTCTGAGGTTTCCGATGTAGACCTTGTGTTTTATTAAAATTATCATTTATACTTAAAAAAAAAAAAAAAGATGCACTGGATATACTTGGGGCGAGCCTGGTGCTCTCCAATGTGCGATTTGTTAGTCTGGTTGTTTAATAAGAAAAATAAATTGTGTGTTTTATTCTATAACAGTTTTAATAACAGTATGTATTTTGGGCTGGTATTTTTTGAAATGGGTGGGTTTTAAGCTGTAGTTGGGCTGGAAATCTTTAGTCCAATCTGGCAACACTGGTCTGTGCTTTGGTGGCATTACAAACAATGACGTCAATAAAAACATACCAATTTGATCCCGAATCGGACCCAGACAATTTTAGTGAAGATGATCGAGCAGAACCTGTTCAAGAACCGGCTGTTAAACGACGTTTCAGACTGTTTTTTTTGTTGTTGTCTCCTACTTTTTAGAGACTTAATTTTTAAGAGATTTAATTGTACTAATTATAATAGTTGTTTAATTTACAACAATAAGTGTTTGTCTATTAACAAAAGTGTATTCAAGAACCTTTTTTATTTTAAAAAAACATTATTTTATTAGATGTAGCTAGAATTACAAAATTCCAGGAATTTTCAAGGCTGGAAACTTTCCATGGGAATTTATGGGAATATATGGGAATTAACGGGAATATATGGGAATTAACGGGAATATATGGAAATAAAAACTGGGAATTTTTAAAAAATGCAGAGTTGCCCATAACAAGGAAATTAAATGTAGTTAAACAAATTTTTGCAGCATAATTTTGTTTAAAACCAAGATTTAATGCAATTTAAGTTGAATTTGTACCCTGTATTCCTCGGTCACTTGCACACAGCACACTGCTTACTGGAGGGCCATTGAGGCCAAATGCAAGGTACTTGCATTCTTCTATAACATGCACAGTAACACTTTATTTTAGGATCATTTAACTAGTTGCTTATTAGCATGAATATTAATAGAATATTGGCTATTTATTAGTACTTATTAAGCACATATTAATGCCTTATTCTGCATTACCTTATTCTACATTCTTAATTGTACCCAATACCTAAACTTAATAACTACCTTACTAACACTTATCAAGCAGTAAATTAGGAGTGTTACCACATTCACAGATAATTTGATGACCCTCCACACACCCTCACTTCCCCTGAAATAAAAAAAAATCCTACATATATCACTTGGGGGGGGGGGGGGGGGGGGGGTTTCCCCCACCATTTTCCCGGCCTTGACTACCACAGAAGCAGAGACCTAATAAGCTTGAGGAAAAAATGCATCATTTTACATTTTGATTGGGACTTTTTTAGAAGGCCAAGGGTGGGGGATGCTTTCATTTTACAGCAATCATAAGGGAATTATGTTTATTACAATTATTAAGTTTATGTTTATTACAAGCATAATAATGTTTATTACACTTTTGTGTTACTCAATGAAAGAATCAGTTAAAGCTCTACTTACAATTAAATCAGTCAAGACGTCATTTTTAAAATTTGTATTGCCTTACATGCACGTCTGTTTATGACCAAAAAAAATGTTTATTTATGTTTGTATATGATATAGTTTATATATACAATATATATATTTATATAAATTTCCCTATATTTCCAAATAATTCCCATAAATTACTGTAAAATTTCCATAAATTCCTGTAAAGTTTCTAATTTTGAATATTCCCAAAATTCCCCAGATTAAGTATAATAATAGAATAATAATTTAATCATTTATAATTTAATAATTTAATATAATTTAAATTTAATATCATTTAATAATTTATAATAATTTAATAGATAAAAGCTTTCCTCCGTAAAATGTGCAGCACAGAGAGCGAGATTTGGGTAATAATTATGAGGGACCGAGTTAAAAATAAATTTTAACCATTGATCCCTAACGTCCCCGTCCCTAGGAAGGCTGAACAAAAGTGGACCTGCAATCCGGATGAAAATAACAGCGTTTCGTCGGCATCGTGGCAACGACACTCCAGCCTACTAACTATACCACAACAACTCTTCTCCACAGCAATATAAAATGGCCACGCCCCCCTTATTTAATGTTCACGGAGGAGGGGTTTATGTAAATATTGGGCTTAGTGACGTCAGCAACCCTGGAGGAATGTCGTGTAGTCCTTAGAAATGGATTTAAAAGCATTTATCTCCCTTTGCTTAAAACTTTGCAGATGTTGTTTATGCTCAAACAGGAACATTACACACATATTAGTTTATTAATGACTGCATTCATTGGACACACTGTTTGTAGAGAATGCACACATACATGAACTGATCTGATTCAAGACTGACATCATTACATCATACATAAAATTTTGGTGACCACTTTTGTCATTTAATAACACCATAAGTTTTGGCTTACTATGTAGTCATATAATATATAATATAAAACTCTTCTTGTTTTATTTACCCCTAAAGATGAGACCCTAGAACTGCCCCTGATCTTATGTCTACAGAAAATCACTGAAATTTTACTTTTTACTTCAAATACTTAAGTACATTAAATATCAGAAAATTACTTTTGATATTTAAGTACAGTAAATATCAGATACTTTAAGACTTTTACTTGAGTAATATTCTAAAAGGTAACTTTCACTTCTACCAAAGTCTTTTTCTAGTACGATACTTGTACTTTTACTCAAGTTTTGTTTTCTACTACTTTATACAACACTGAACATTACTCATGGGTCACAGTAACCCTTGCTGTCACCAGTGTTTTTTCCTGTCAGCCATACCCTCTGTACATCAGAGCCTCTTCCGATTTATCATTCAAAACACTTAAATGACCATCTATGTTTATGTATCTGACATGGTTACATTTTCTTGTTGCTAAGCTGTGGTTACACGTCCCTTCTAAGTAAGCGTTAGTCATAGACATTTTCTTTTTTTTAAACCTGTGGTTAAGATATCTTGCTCTTCTGCGAATGCACAGGATAATCGTGAGCTCATCTAAGTCAAGGCTTGCTGTAATACTGTATGTTCTGAACCGTTATATCAGGGTTTACAAAGTTACATAAAAGTAATAAAAGAAAACGCTTCAGAGTTCTCTTGAACTTCTGAAAAATAAAATTTAACGAAGTATAATCTTCTTCGTAGGGAGCACGGTGGCTTAGTGGTTAGCACATTCGCCTCACACCTCCAGGTTTGGGGGTTCGATTCCCGCCTCCGCCTTGTGTGTGTGGAGTTTGCATGTTCTCCCCGTGCCTCTGGGGCCTCGGGGGCTTCCTCCCCCGATCCAAAGACATGCATGGTAGGTTGATTGGCATCTCTGGAAAATTGTCCTTAGTGTGTGATTGTGTGAGTGAATGAGAGTGTGTGTGTGTGCCCTGTGATGGGTTGGCACTCCGTCCAGGGTGTATCCTGCCTTGATGCCCGATGACGCCTGAGATAGGCACAGGCTCCCCGTGACCCGAGGTAGTTCGGATAAGCGGTAGAAGATGAATGAATGATCTTCTTCATCGGGCTCTTCATACTTTTTCCAACTTTCTAGGTACAGTGTCTGATCCGTGATGTCTTCATTTGTCAGGAACATTTTATTTTATATTAATATTTAAGTTCCTCAGCTCCTCTGCTAATGCCTCTATCTTAATCAGGTTTTCATCTATATTCATTTGATATCTTTTCCTTATTTTGCGCTTTTCTCTTCTAGCCCTTTTAACCTCACTCTGTTTCCTTATAAGAATTGAATTATGTTCCTTCTTTTGCAAGTCTTTTGCAGCTTCACACCACAGCTCATTCTTTTTCCAATTTCCTTCAACAATCTTAATGCAGACCCACGTTGTACAAGTCAAGCAGTGCTGGAAGATCTGAGAGATCATGGTGCAGTGTGGGGAGTGATGAGATCTTTGAGGTAGGATAACGCTGGTCTGTTTTCGGTTTTATAGGCAGCATCAGTGTTTTCATTCTGATGAAGTCTAAGCACAAAAAGAAAGCAGAATTCTCTCTAGTGACGCATCACATTTCTACAAAGCTGCTAAGTTGATATGGAAGCTAAGCATGGAGATGACTGATAATACTGTAAAAGTCACCATATTAGGAAGTGAGTGCAGATTCGTATTTTATTAAACACAAACAATACATGAACGTAGACATGATCTTGAGGTGGAAAAACATACATGGACTACAAAAAGGAACGTACCTTGCTGACGTGAGACAAAAGCTAGAAAAGCAATAAGTGAGGTGCAAGACATAACACTGTCTGTTAGGAACTTCTCTCCATGACCAGAAAGCTGTGGACAAAAGAATCTGAACTTGTTCTTGACATGAATTCACTCCATGTCTAATCAGAAGTCCAGCTATGAGGACTTCTAATCCACAAATTTGAGCTAAGCCTTTGAGACTTCTTCCAATCTATATAGTTAATTAGTTATCATGCCACCTCCTGGTGACATGATAACTAATTAACTATATAGAACTCCAAGCAGGAGCAACTCCTGCTTGGTTGGATTGAAGAGGTGCAGATGATATTTATATGGACATGAACAATCATCGTTTTGTATTATTATTTTTTAAAAGGGCCATAAAATGGCTTTTTACACCTGAAATCAAGTAGTAAATCAAGAAGTATAGAAATTAATTACTTTTCTATCGGCTAAGTACTCAGAATTTGTTCTCTGCATTTAACCCATCCAAAGTTCACACACACACACACACACACACAGCAGTGAACACACACACACACACAACGTGAACACACACCCGGAGCAGTGGGCAGCCATTTATGCTGCGGTGCCCGGGGAGCAGTTGGGGGGTTCGGTGCCTTGCTCAAGGGCACCTCAGTCGTGGTATTGCCGGCCCGAGACTCGAACCCACAACCTTAGGGTTAGGAGTCAAACTCTCTAACCATTAGGCCACGACTATATAGAGAAAAGAATTCACATTCAAGGTTGAAGCATTAGAGCATAAAACAAAATGCAAGCAACATGAGATCTTTATAACATCCCCAGAATCTCCATTTCGCAATGTTACCCCAAATCTCCCAATTATTGTTGTCTATCTATCAGTTGTCTATCTCACATTTTTTTTAACAAGCATGACAACAACCTCAGTTTGAACAGTATTCATGTTTTCACTGAGGGTCAAAAACCACAACAAACCATTAGAACAACAAATCTTCTCAGGAGAGCTACCAACTCAGGACCTCCAGAAACTTCCTGGGTGTCATTTTAACCATCATTTATTTTACAGATATTTTGATGAGGCACAGCATGATATTTTGTGGTTGTTTAATGCATAATGCAGTCACTGGTAGTCTGAGGGGATTAAATGGAAAAAAACAGTGTGACAGTGCAGGATATTTACATGGATTTTTCTTGGGAAAGCCTCATTTATAATAGATGTAGCGTCTGGTACAGGTCATTTAGACTTCCAGTTTACAATTTTTTTGAGGGGGCTACATTCCACAGTGTCACACACACACACACACACACACACACACACACACACACACACACACACACACACACACAGAGAGAGAGAACCAGATAACCCCCTGGCCTTCCTGGGTGAATTCACAGGGAAGGCCCTCAACCATAAAACACGCAAAATATGCAAATACCAGCCCAAAATACATACTGTTATTAAAACTGTTATAGAATAAAACACACAATTTATTTTTCTTATTAAACAACCAGACTAACAAATCGCACATTGGAGAGCACCAGGCTCGCCCCAAGTATATCCAGTGCATCTTTTTTTTTTTTTTTTTAAGTATAAATGATAATTTTAATAAAACACAAGGTCTACATCGGAAACCTCAGAAGAGGACAACATTTTTTATTGTTCTTGTGCTACTATTGTCAGACTACAGTTCTTTTCTAATAGGCCAATTCTCAAATCATTTCATTATACTTTTCTTTTTGTATCAGTAGGCTAGTTACAAATTTGTGCTTAATTACCAACTAATTAAATTAAACAACAATCTTTTCTATTTAACTATTTTAACCTTTAAGATTTTTAACATTCGGTATTAAATTTACGCCACTTAACATTAATTATTCAAATATATGCAGTTTAAGAAGAAGCCTTATTTGCATAAACATATAAGGAAAAAACCTGTAAGAATATCAAAAATAAAAAATGCTAATGCTAACTAAATGTAATCCCGCTGCTGCCTCCTGAGGCGATTCCCGCTCTACGTCACGCAGACTCAACGCAAACGGTCCCCTTCGTTATGCCCCGCCCACTCAAGGCATTTCACCAATCGCAGATTAGCAACCGTAACCATGCGCGAGCAATAGAAAGCGTGTATACAATAAAGTGCAAACAGTTTATTAAGTGAGGTTATAAACGCTCATAAGGGAAATGTCATCTAATAACTGTACTAGAATTTCCTTTAAATTAATTTTTATTTTATTTGTTACTTTTGCACTGATATTGACATTTTTATTTTTTACTATTTTTTTTTACTATTTTTACTATTGACTGATATTGACTGATATTTATTTGTGTTTCAGTTTTATGTCATGTTTATTAACACAAATTAAACATGCATAAGATTCCATATTTAAAACCAAGAATCTTGTTTTTTTATATGATGGATTCCTAGTTTGTAAAGTAAATTTGTGCAGAACAAATGTTGATGGGGTTTTGTTTTAAGCAAAAAGTGCTGTTATTGCTTTTAAATAAAATGTACATAAAAAAAACACAAAAAAAGGAAACAAATTTAACAAAATACAAATTTTTACTTAAAAGTTCAGAATTATAAATCTGAAAATGACACATGAGCAGAGATGCATTTTCTCAAAGGAGAAATGTCTCCACCTAGAGGAAAAAGAGCTGTATTTATAATGTACTCATCTGTAGATTAACAGTTAATGCTTCAGACTGTGTGTGTGTGTGTGAGGAGAGACAGAGAGAGAGAGAGAGAGAGAGAGAGAGAGAGAGAGAGAGAGAGAGAGAGAGAGAGAGAGAGAAAGAGAGAGAGCGAGAAAGAGTGAGAGAAAGAGAGAGAGAGAGAGAGGGGTGGAGAGAGAGAGAGAGAGAGAGAGAGAGAAAGGGTGAGTGAGAAAGAGAGAGAGAGAGAGAGAGAGAGAGAGAGGGAGAGAGAGAGAGAGAGAGAGAGAGAGAGAGAGAGAGAGAGAGAGAGAGAGAGAGAGAGAGAGGGAGAGAGAGAGAGAGAGGGAGGGAGAGAGAGAGAGTGAGAAAGAGAGAGAGAGAGAGAGAGAAGGAGTAGAAGGTACTGGTTGCTGTTACATTAGGCTGCCACCAGATTGCAAGTAGAACCAGAAGCTTAGAGAGAGCCGGTGGAGGTTAACAATCTTTTTAATAAACTTGAAAGTAATACGCAGTCACACCATAGTCCAGGAGACCAGGAAAAGGGCAACAGAGAGGAAGAGCACTAGTTATAAAGTCAGTAAACAACTCCACAGAACATAAATGACAGGGAAATAATCCTCAAGGAAAATATACCCAAAAAGCTCCAAAAGAAAAGGAAATAAGTCCCAGAACGTAACAAAGTTCATGCGATAGAATGGACAAAAGATTACAACAGAAAAATCAGCCCTAAACATAATGAAGTTCGGTGACTGGCACAGAGGAAAAACAAAAGGACTGGAGTGCGCGCAGTGCAGGTGTTGTGTTGGTAGGAGATGTGACAGTACCGTTCTCCCTATGGATCCCACCTGGCCTTCTAGAGGGAGCCTCTGGGTAATGTTTGTAGAAATCACAGATTAAAGCAAGGTAATAAAAAATAAAACTGACAGGAACCATAGGCCTCTCAATCCACAAAGTACTTTACACCACATCCTTGGTGACAACTCCTGACATGAACCTGAGAATAAGCTTAGGCCTCATGGTTATTAAGGGAATGTCTCAAGTCAAGAGCATCACCCTGTTGCCAACCCGGAACTTAGAGGGGTGGAACCATGCTGATCCGCCTGCCACTTGTAGGCCCTGACAGATCTGAGAAGCTAAAGACGTGCTACAGGAGGTCCTCCTACATCAAAGAACAAAGGCTTGGGCAGAGGGAAAGGATACCTCCTGTTCCTGGGTGGGGAAGGGGGTTTTGGTAGCCAAGACAGCAATGAAAGGGGGACAGGCATGTGTCAGTGTTGGGTAAGGAATTGCGGGCATATTCCTCCCAAGGCAAAAACTTTCTCTAAGAAGTGGGGTCCAGAGGATGGTTTCCAGCTTTTGGTTGGTTCTTACAGTTAGTCCATTAGTTTGTCGATGATACCTTGAGGACAGGCTGGGCAAAGCACCGACTAGCATCAGAAGGCCTTGCAGATTTGGCCGGAGAACTGTGGCCCCATGTCAGACAAAATATCAACGGGGAGGCCATGAAGGCAAAAAACATGGATTACAAGAAGTTCTGCTGTCTGGGCGGCAGATGAGAACTGGGGCAGAGGCGCAAAGTGGGCGGCTTTAGAGAAACAGTCTACCACGACCATGACACAAGAGTTTCCCTCAGAGACCGAGAGGCCAGTGATGAAATCAAGAGCGATGTCCAGAGGCAGTGAGCTACAGGAAGAGGTCTGTGGAGGGCTGCAGGAGATAAGTTGGAGGACTTGTTCTTGATGCAAACCTGGCAAGCAGCCACAAACTGCAGATGAGACCAGAAACGTTGCTGAATGAGGTATAGGGTGCGGGCCCCATTTTAGAACTTCAGGGCACATGGAAATGGGCACAAAAAGCGACTGAGGGAACATTGCTGGGACCAGGCTCACGTTCCAGAACCAGTGGGGTTGGTGGGCATTGAGTATCTTGGCTGTTTTAAGGTATGTTTGGCTGCCACAGAACCTGATAAACCTTCTATAAAAATGGATGAATCCCAGAAACCGTTGAAGGGCTTGATGAGCTGGGACAAGGTTGGCACCGCCTTGACTTTAGAGGGTTCCATATCAATCTTGGAAGGGGTGATCTTGAACCCAAGAAACGAGACAGATGTCTTGTGAAATTAGTATTTTTCGCTCATAGCATCCCCTTAACCTGTCTCACCTATTCACATAGAGTGAAGGTTTTTAATGTACACATAGTTTTCAATGTTTAAGGCTGTTGGACAACTAAACTATTACTGTAGAATGAAGACAACAGAAAAACTGTGAAGTCTTTCGTTTTTCTCTTCTCCAACATATTCACAGTTCTTACCTGATTTGAATTTCTTAAGTCATTTCTAAAATGCTGCCTTCATTCCAATAACACAAACTACCACTAGATAACAGCACTGTGCAGAAAAACATTCTGAAGAGAAAAAGATTGAGCACTTTCGGTTTGTTTGTTCACCTGAATTAAAAATAACGTCTTATAGTTTTAGTTTTATTTTAAATGTATTAAAAACACGCAGGGGGGCACGGTGGCTTAGTGGTTAGCACGTTCGCCTCACACCTCCAGGGTCGGGGTTCGATTCCCGCCTCCACCTTGTGTGTGGAGTTTGCATGTTCTCCCCGTGCCTCGGGGGTTTCCTCCGGGTACTCCGGTTTCTCCGGTCCAAAGACATGCATGGTAGGTTGATTGGCATCTTTGGAAAATTGTCCGTAGTGTGTGATTGCGTGAGTGAATGAGTGTGTGTGTGTGTGTGTGTGCCCTGCGATGGGTTGGCACTCCGTCCAGGGTGTATCCTGCCTTGATGCCCAATGACGCCTGAGATAGGCACAGGCTCCCCGTGACCCGAGGTAGTTCGGATAAGCGGTAGAAGATGAGTGAGTGAATGAATAAAAACACGCAACTTGTAGTAGCTAAAGAATTTGCTTTGAAAAAAGGAATAAACTATGAGGCAAAAGTGGAGGTTGTTGTTGTGTTGCATCATCAACGTGTGTTCCAGGTGTTTCTAGAGCTTTATAGCGTATTTATGGACGATTCAAATTTTATTGTTCACAGGCACAACCACATACAGTAAAAAGATTCTTATATTACAATAGTTACAATACAAACAGAAAAAATGTAATGTTTTAATAATTTCTTTATTAAGGGTCAGGGCTACATGGTGGACACAATATAATGACAGACAAATATATCTGTTATAGTACCAACTTCCCACATTCACAGGTTTATTTACAAAAATCATATCTTGTAAGAATCATGGCTGCATTATTTACAGTATCAGTCAATCTACGGTACAATCTAAATGCAAGTGTGTACAGTTTTTATTAATATATTTAAAACAAATCTATAAAGACGTGGGGGGGGGGATCGTAGTCGATAGAACCTTTACAAAATAGGGGTTCTTTGTAAAAACCTTGGAGAGAAACAAAAATTTCATATCACAACAATTTAGATATAAATCTAAAGATTTTAATTCTTCAAATCTAAAGAATGTATGAATTCGGTGAAATTGTTTTAACAATCTAGAAAACACAGATGTTTTGAAATGACACATTCGTGAAATAATTCAAACTGGAATGATAAACTTACATTATTGAACGTGCATGTTCCTCCTTTACTACAATCTTACCAATCTTATGTGCTGAAGAACTTTTCTTGCTACCAGAAGAAAACAAAGCCACACCCAGGGGGGGGGGGACGACGGGACATAGTTGGTCCTCTTGTTATATATAAAGACAAACACTGCCTACTTTCACAATCACTCTTGGACTCATAAATCATGGGTACGATCTACCCCAACACAACAAGTAGGTGAATATTTTCCTTTTTTGCAGTCACTTACAAATTTATTAACACATTAAATACTAACCCATTAGTTATCACTGGTCATAATCAGTAAAGGGTCTCTAATAACAGACACTGACCACATGAATAAGGAATAAAGTAAAAGTAATGCTTTCCAATTGATGGTGTAGTACATAAAGTACTCTTTAGCAGAATAATCACAAAATAATAAAGCATATAAACTGATGAAAAAAATCTCTTACAAGTTTGACATGTGTGGCTTAGAAGGCCACAAAAGACAAAATGATCAAATATGGTAGAAACAACTTACAACATGGCTCCACAAGCACCTGTAAGGACTCTGCCCGGACTCTGGCCATGTGCATCTGTTTATGTTTCTCGTCACGTGTCTGCCCCGCCTTCGTCTGCTCCTCCCTGTCATCACACCTGATCCTTATTGTGTCATTGTCTTCTTGTATTTAACTGTGCCGCGTTGCTTCGTGCAGCGCGGCATCTACTGTGATTTGTCCTGTCTAGTCTGCGTCCTGTTTCATGTTTTCAGTTATTAAACCCTATTTTGATTTATGCTATCCTGCGTTTGGGTCCACTCTGTTTCCCGACGTTACAGCACCATTAACTCAACCAGTGAAAGGAGCAAAGTAACATCTGAATGTTCTTGTGTGTTTTCATGTTGATGAGACAATCACGTTTTAACTCAAGTTCTATCTCAGACCTTAAACATGGAACAACAATCAATCTTTTTCCCCCCAGGAAAAAAAATGGATAAATAAGTAGGTAACAGGTCACATATTGAACATACAGTGTGTATATAATGCTTAATAAATATTATCATCTTGTTAAAAAAAAGAAGTATTTACAGTTATTAAGCAATGGGTCAGTCAGGTGAAGGTGTCTGATAACCCGAGACCTGAAACACCCTTTAACCTCGTCACTGATGATGTGTCCAAGCCACACCTTCCAAATGGTGTTTCATGTAACTAGATTTCTATCTAATATGTACAACTAGAGTATAATTGTAAAACTGCGCCACTGATCAACAGATTAATCAGATAGTAAAAAAGCCAAAATATCAACAAAACACGTTTGATCCCTTTTCTAAAAATTCAATTGTATTTCCATGAACAGCTGAGAACTACAATTACAGCTACGATGACTATTACTTCGACCTGCGACAATATCAACATAAAGGCCTTCAGCAGAGTCTTCCTCCCTACACTCTACAGCATCGTCTTCATCGTGGGGTTCATCGGCAACGGCTTGGTGTTGTGTGTCCTGGTCAAGTTCAGCAAAAGGTCCAACATGTCAGATGTGTGTCTCTTCAACCTGGCGCTTTCAGACCGCCTCTTCCTTCTCTCGTTACCTTTCTGGGCTCATTACACCCTCACCAGTCAGTGGACCTTCGGGAGCTTCATGTGCCGTACAGTGACGGCGTTCTACACGCTGGGATTCTATGGAAGCATCTTCATCATGATCCTCATGACTGTAGACCGCTATGCTGTCATTGTCCATGCCCAGCCCTCCCTGTTCTCTAAGAACCGGTCTATCAGAGCTAGCATAGTCCTGATTTTGTTTATGTGGACACTTAGCCTGGGAGCTTCTCTGCCCACCGTCATTTGGGCACAAGTGAACAATAAATCAGAAGTATGGTCATGCAGTGTGGAATATCCAGAAGGAACAGAGTGCAGGTGTTTTTCTTACATCGAGCTTAATGTCCTCAGCCTGATTATTCCTCTGTCAGTGATGGTGTTCTGCTACTCACGCATCATCCCTATCTTAATGACCATGAAGTCTCAGAAGAAACACAGAGCTGTCAGGCTCATGCTGGTCTTGGTCAGTGTTTTCTTCCTCTTCTGGACACCTTACAACATCGTCATCTTCCTGAAGTTCCTGCATCATTTGGGTTACATGAGCACTTGTAAGTGGTATCAGGACCTGACCATGGCTATGCAGTGGGTGGAAACCATAGCGTTCTGTCACTGCTGCATCAACCCCATCATCTACGCCTTTGTGGGGCAGAGATTCAGGAATTTATTTCTAAGGATCCTCCAAGAGTGGTTTCCTTGTTGCTTTGGTTCGTATACAAGAGTCAAACACGAGCCGACAGAGAGGTGGGTCTCGGTGTACTCACGCTCCTCAGTTAATACCAGCACAGAGTCCGTTCAGCCATAAGGGCAAAAGTGCAGCATGTAGTTTAAACACAGTTATAAGCAGACAAAACTGAAACTGTATTAAGGGGGAAAAAAATTACTGGTTAGGTTTCTTTTTTTCCAGAAAAGGTTTTTGAGTGTTTTTTTTGCTTTTGTTCGTATTTTTGCACAGAATATGAGACAGTATTAACACAAAATTATCTTAAAACCTTAACTAAAAGTTAATATTTTTGTCATTTATTTGTCAGACTTACACAGTGATGCATATACAGAGGCTTTATTCTGTTTTCAAAGAAAATAAAGGAAATGATAAGCATTAAACTGTCTGTTTTTCCTTATTAACCTTGTAGATCATGATCACATGACTATTCAATAGTAAAATTTTAATCCGGCATGAATTCCGGCTCGAAATTCATGGAACGAAACCCTGCAGACACACTAACTGAAAAGTGTAGCATTACAGTTAACTGTAGTAAGACTTAAGCTTCCTAAATGTAAGAATTCACCCATTTTTCCATCCGTGACTATCAGCACATTGTGCCCTCCTACTGAATTCCTTGAACATGTCCTTGGCGGTCCCTTGACCAACAACGTCAGCCATATAAAAACTGCCTAAATTACCAACAGTGTTCTTGTCAATGCTGCAGCGCCTGCAGTGAAGACACTGTGCCTTAAAGGGGCAGGTGGTAAAAAAATCATCCTAATGCACTAAAATTTCACAACAGAAGTAACAGCTTTTAACACTGCGCTTAACCCTGGTTCTACAGCTAGAGGAACATTTTACACTGGTGATTTAGAAGAGGCTCTGAAGCTTTTGCAGTGTTAACCCCACATTAAGGCACCAGTGTGAAGTGAAATTAAACAGCATGTGCTCGATATCATGTGAAAACCAGGACGTAGCAACACCTCGGCATAAATTGCTCAGTAGTTAGAGTCATGCAACACGGTAAACATCACAGAAGTGCCGCTGTAGTGAGGGGGAAAGATGAGACATTGAAAAAACAGCAGAGACTGGATATGAACAAACTACAAAATGCAAATTGGATATCCCAACGGCCCGAACCCTCACCCGTTTATGTGCCTAAACATGGAGGAACTTCGCTAAATTTGGGCTGATAAACAGAGTAACTAACTACGCCATCTTGGGGGCCTACTACCGGCGATTCACCCTTCAATAGACTGTATTTCAGATGCCTCCCTAAGACAGAGGACACCGATCGTATGTGCCCCCCGACACCACAGCTCATACAGTACAACACCACTGAGAGCATTGCGACTGTCAGAAGCACCACCATCACACATGAAGTCACCACTCTCGCTGTAGCTGGCACCCAAATCTGAGTGGAAATAAACAATTAGGGATTTAGACAAGCACACACACACACACACACACACACACACACACACACACACACACTACAATTCAGTACATGTGCCACCGACAAAAGAAATAACATTTACATAAAAACTCATTATGCTTATATAAAAGGTTAAATTAAAGCACCATCATTTCTGTAGCAACAACAAACAAGGTACTGTCTGTACACCACCGTCTGTATTTCCAGAAAAAAAAGAAAGAAAAGTTTGTGGACTTCAATGGGACAATATAATGAATTCATTAATTATTCAAGTGATTATTACATACGCCATTGTGGCTGCATATGGCATACTGTGTGTGTGTGTGTGTGTGTGTGTGTGTGTGTGTTTACAGCTGAAGGAGAAAGAAGCCTTGCTGAAAGCTTGATTCAAGGTACAAGGGCATGATCAAACTTGCATGGATTTTTCCTGCTATTTTTACAGCGAATGTGGTTTTTCTAGAACGTTTCAAATTAAGACACGTACCAGTAAGACATGTGACAGAGCCAGGTGACTGTGTGTAACAGGAACTGTAAGTGTAAATGAGAGACAGAACTGATTGCATTTCTAATATCGGCTTCTAAAGTCATTTATAAAGACTTTATTCGGTTCCCAACAGAAGCACAAACACCAAACAGAACACGATCATTGTTAAGAACCTAATTGTTAAATCCGATATTATTTGGACAGAAAAGCTTCATTTTGATTGCTGAGCTGCATCGAAGTTGTTGTAAACGACACTTTAAGCATGTTTTCCAGGAATGGATGTAAACTTGGATACTGAAGATTTCTTCTTTATTGTTGTGTGGAGTTACCTGATCCAACATGTACTTATCAGTTCAGTGGAAATCACATGTGAATACCAGCTGATGTGAATCATCGGTTCCAGATACAGGTAAGTGAAAAAAGTGGAACATGTTCAAGTGAAACACAACCTTAATTCGTTCCTTCCGTGATGGATTTTCCATCATGTGTCTTTGAATGAATCATTCCTAGGTACACCTTGATACACAACTCAATTATTTCTATCTCTTTTGTCTAGTTAACTGATTGGTTTTCTTTAGAACTTGTTCCTTAAAAGAAAGCAGCAGGGACGAGAGCATCTATACTGTCATTCATTTGAATTTATTAGACATCACTAATGAATATTTGGATATTCTTGGATATGTTGTTTTATAAAGGATATCGTTAGAATTGCAGTGTTCTTGTTTATTTTCCTGCTAAAACGAGCACAATTAGTACATAAAAAGACATAAACGTGGTTACAGACGTCTGTACTGTGAGCAGGACGAAGCCCCACCTCTACAGCATAAAAGCTCAGGACGGTGTTATATCACTACACACAGCCTTCTTTCACGCTCACAATCGAATTGGACGGATGAATCATGGCAACGGTTTTACAGAGCAGAACGACATGTAAGTGCGTGGATTTTTTTTAATATAATCAGCAGTTTTAAACTTATTACTGAGTCTCGAAAAACGTTGCTTAATTGCTTTTAGTCTTAAAGTACTACAGATGACTGAAAATAAACAATCAGTACCAAATTACTACAGAGATCCTTTGAAATTGTTACAGAATCGGATCGAATTTCTTCGTTTTATTCTCTTGTGTTATTATTTGCACTGATGCTAGTTTTCAGTCTGGTTACATCTCTACATTTGTGTTCCAGAATATCTATTGCTCCCTGTAGACATTTTTCTAGCCCAGTAATAAAAACGTTTTATTTTCTGTTATTATCAACTTGTACATGCAGAAATCGTGCAATAAGTGATTTTTTTTTCATAAACAGCTGAAAACGATTCTGCTAATGACACCATACTAGATGAGTACTTATTCTGCAACACCAACATAAAGGCCTTCAGCCGAGTCTTCCTCCCTACACTCTGGGGTTCATCGGCAACTGCCTGGTTGTTTGTGTCCTGGTCAAGTTCCACAAAAAGTCCAACATGTCAGATGTGTGTCTCTTCAACCTGGTGCTTTCAGACCTCCTCTTCCTTCTCTCATTACCTTTCTGGGCTCACTACGCCCTCACCAGTCAGTGGATCTTCGGGAGCTTCATGTGCTGTACAGTGATGGCGTTCTACACGCTGGGATTCTATGGAAGCATCTTCTTCATGATCCTCATGACCATTGAGCGCTACAGTGTCATTGTCCACACCCAGACCTCCCTGTTCTCTAAGCACCGGTCTGTCAGAGCTAGCATAGCCCTGGTTTTGTTTATGTGGACACTTAGCCTGGGAGCTTCTCTGCCCACCGTCATTTGGGCACAAGTGAACAATAAATCAGACCTATGGACTTGCAAAGAGGAATATCCAAAAGGAACAAAGTGGAAGTCTTTTTCTTACATGGAGTTGAACATCCTTGTCTTAATTATTCCTCTGTCAGTGATGTTGTTCTGCTACTCGCGCATCATCCCTATCTTAATGACCATGAAGTCTCAGAAGAAACACAGAGCTGTCAGGCTCATGCTGGTCTTGGTCAGTGTTTTCTTCCTCTTCTGGACACCTTACAACATCGTCATCTTCCTGAAGTTCCTGCAGTATCTGGGTTACATGCACACTTGTGAGTGGGATCAAGACCTGAACATGGCTATGCAGTGGGTGGAAACCATAGCGTTCTGTCACTGCTGCATCAACCCCATCATCTACGCCTTTGTGGGGCAGAGATTCAGGAAGTTATTTCTAAGAATCCTTAAAGAGTGGTTTCCTCTTTGCTTTGGTCGCTTTAGAACAACTGAAAGTGAGATCTCAATGAGGACGACAATACTGTACGTCCTCCAGATATTCAGTGACTTCCAGAACAAAGTCAAAATCAAAACTGTAAACTCTTTCGAACAGGAAAAACAAAACAACAAACAAACTATGCATAAAAATATTACTCAGGCCATGTTACAGTATGTTGGCATTATAGTTTAAATGTTATTTACATTGGGATAAAAATTCTGCATTATACAATATAAGCACATCCTTTGCCTGTGACTCTAAAATCTCTTCATTTACACCTTCTGTATATTGTGTATTTGTACAGTGTTGTTTTTTCATCTGCTCCCTGTTCCGAGTTGCCACAGCGGATCATCTGGTTCGCATATATGATTAGCCACAGGTTTTACACCGGATCACTTCTAGCACCGTATCTCATTACAGTCCGTCAATTAGATAACTATCATCATTCAAACTATTTTCTTTCAATTCTAGAGTATTAATCTATCCTAGTTCTAGAGGGTTGTGTTAGGAAGGACATCTGGACTAACACCTGTGCCAAAATTAATATATTCATGGCTTTGTAACCGTGTTATTCTTCAATTCAGTCGTGGAGATCCAACGAATGCACGCATTTGAAATAAATTGAATTCAATCAGGTTTTATTTTCAAGTCTCTTTAATATGTTGATATGACTCTCACATTTATGTGCATGTTATGACAAAGGGAGTTTATACAGTATGTCGCTTTCCCTACAAACCCTGATGTTTTTTCAGTCCATCCTGGTAGTATCACATCTCTGTATCAGATAGGCTCTCACAATCTGCTCACTTTGACTTTGACTTGCTCATTTGTTCTTGCTTTTCTGTTAAGACAGAATTTCATCAGCCAGGTCATTTTCCAGCTTCGTGTTCCTGCTGAAGGTGTCTGTAATCGAACTGGAACAAACGTGATCGTCCACAAAATTGTACAGAATGTTTTTGTATTCTGCAGATTTTCCTTCACTGATAGCACCAGGACCAAATATGTTCCAGCATGACAATACACACAAAATGAGCTCCATGAAGACCTGGTTTGCCAAGAAATCTGTTGTAGAAGAACTGGAATGGATTGCACAGAGCTAGCCATGCTAAGTTAATCCAAAACTCATATTCTGAGCTGTCTGAATTGAAGTGAGCTGATTGTGTCCAACGTCACACCCACAGCGTTCGAGCTACCGTCTGGAGGAACCAGAGTGCAATTCATTTGACAGCTCCATAACTGTACCAATAGAGGACGCTGTAACACCATACTAAAGATTTCAATAGTAAATACATGAGAAAGTTCACTTATGTAATAATCTTTGGACTAATCACTACAGTCATCCTGTTTCACTTGTGTTCTTAACTTTAATAAGGGATTTAATCAATTAAACATGCTCCTTATTAGAAGAAAGCAGTGGTATCTATTAGCCAGATCACTTCCAGATGTTGCTGAGATACAGTAATTTCGTCACCTATCTGTTGCACCTGATGCAAATCAGTCCCACCGATTAAATAATGCCAAAGTGGTGGCAGAGGCCAGGACGATTAGATAAAATCTACAAAGCAGAATGTGTGAACTGGTCCGTAGTTTCTAGTGGATGCTAAACAGACAGGATCAATGATAATAGAACAATAAACAACAACAACAACAAAAAGACAAGGTGAGACCACAAGATAACTCATTGAAGTCACCGATGAATAAAGTGATGTTAATCGTTTGAAGCTATGAGTTAATATATAGAGGTCATAATATAATATTTAGAGAGTATAATAGTAGTGGTCATGAGATCCTGAGCATCCAGTCTATTAACTTTATTTATGTCTCCCAGCAGCAGATAGGAAAAGTCTATTTGCTTTGAGAATTTGTTTAAGGTTCAGTGAGCTAATGTTACATCGGTGTAACAATTGCAGTTGATTTATTAATGTGCTGTTTAATATTAATAAACTTTATCTTATATATACAGTATACTATATTACCTATAACACCTGTCGTCAACAGTTTTAATTAAAGCTAAAGATTGTACATTTGTTATTTCTGGCATGTTTATAAGTGTCTATATGTTTTGTTTAATTTGTAATTTGCTAGAAAGTGACTTATCTGGCAACAGGACAAAGCCCCACCTTATAGAGCTTCCCTTAATAAAGCACATCATCTTCCTACGGTCCAATATACACTTGGTCTCGGTCTGAGGAGACACGACGCAGCCCAACATGACGAGTAGGTGGAAGGTTTACATTTCTCAGCTACTTGTTAAGAATATTTTTGTTCCTAGATTTAATAAACAGTGTGTAAATTTTCTTGCTTCTACAAATGATTAAAACTGACACTGGGTTCTTTGTCTCTCTCACTGAAAAGAGCTAGATTCTGATTCTGTGGTCTGTATTTATTTATTACTGAGTCTTAAAAACCTTTATGACTCTAAATGGTTTTGACAACTTGACAAAAGTGTAAAAAACTGTCACTTTTTTTAACTGCAGGTTTAACTGCATCTACAGGGAAAGATGTTTTTCCCCTATTCGATTAACATGTAAACTTTTCTCCTCATTAACAGCCAAGAACGATTCTGCTAATGACACCATACCAGATGGTTACTTACTCTGCAACAACAACAACGTAAGGGCCTTCAGCAGAGTCTTCCTCCCTACACTCTACAGCATCGTCTTCATCGTGGGGTTCATCGGCAACTGCCTGGTTGTTTGTGTCCTGGTCAAGTTCCACAAAAAGTCCAACATGTCAGATGTGTGTCTCTTCAACCTGGCGCTTTCAGACCTCCTCTTCCTTCTCTCATTACCTTTCTGGGCTCACTACGCCCTCACCAGTCAGTGGACCTTCGGGAGCTTCATGTGCCGTACAGTGACAGCGTTCTACATGCTGGGATTCTATGGAAGCATCTTCTTCATGATCCTTATGACCATTGAGCGCTACAGTGTCATTGTCCATACCAATACATCCCTGTTCTCTAAGCACCGGTCTGTCAGAGCTAGCATAGCCCTGGTTTTGTTTATGTGGACACTTAGCCTGGGAGCTTCTCTGCCCACCGTCATTTGGGCACAAGTGAACAATAAATCAGAAGTATGGACATGCAGTTTGGAATATCCAAAAGGAACAAAGTGGAGGTCTTTCTCTTACATGGAGTTGAACATCCTTGTTTTAATTATTCCTCTGTCAGTGATGTTGTTCTGCTACTCGCGCATCATCCCTATCTTAATGACCATGAAGTCTCAGAAGAAACACAGAGCTGTCAGGCTCATGCTGGTCTTGGTCAGTGTTTTCTTCCTCTTCTGGACACCTTACAACATCGTCATCTTCCTGAAATTCCTGCAGTATCTGGATTACATGAGCACTTGTAAGTGGTATCAGGACCTGACCATGGCTATGCAGTGGGTGGAAACCATAGCGTTCTGTCACTGCTGCATCAACCCCATCATCTACGCCTTTGTGGGGCAGAGATTCAGGAATTTATTTCTAAAGATCTTGAAATTGTGGTTTCCTTGTTGCTTTGGTCGCTGCACTACAACTGAAAGTGAGCTCTCTGTGAAGAGGACCATTAGGTACTCCTCAGAGATTTCTGGCACAAAGATAAAACTAAAAGGTGGTTAAAACCATTATCACATTTGTACTACTATTAACTCTTATTATGCCTGGATGGACAATGTAGCCATGTAATGTGAAGACCTTAATGAACACTGCGTTATAAAAATAATATAATATATAAATAATATAAATGCTGTATAAATAATAAAAAGAGTGAATGAAACAAATCCACATCCAGCCAATAATTCAGCTTGTATATTCATTTTAAAGGCTGCCAAGTGTGCATGTTTTTTTCCATGGAAGTTTAAAGTCAACTAAATAACCAGTCAAACAGTTTACTTAAAGTCACAGAAGGATGTCCTATTTTATTGACTCTACTGTATTTATCTATGTAGTGATTTTGGCTCGCGAAGTAATTATAATGTGTTATAGTGACTCCTAAATATTTTAACCCAAGTTGAAACTGACGGTAATGGAATTAACGTTACACTTATTTGGTCTGTTCGTCCGGCGAACAGGCCGTGTAACCTTTATTAATTCTATGAAGGCGGTATCTTCCCGGCCGAGAAAGACGCACTTCCCTTTTACTTTATACAGTAATTTAAATTAAATGAACTTAATAGAGCATGTAGTTCAGACCAGATGTTGCAGGTACCTTACGTTTGTGAGCGATACTCAGAGACAATCACTTGTGGGACAAAAATATGGCGTTTAATGAATGAGACAAACACAACATAAAGCTAACTACACAAACAAACAAAAGAAGTAGAGAAAATAAAAATACACAAAAAAAATTTAAATTGGGGAAAGGGAGGAAGAGACTGGAAAGAAGAAATTAGAAAGGAAGGAAAGGAACGGCAAGCTTAAACTTCAAAAGTAATCACACCCTAACTGGGAAATCGTCACCGGAAACTTAAATTCACCTTCAGACTCAATACAAGGTTCATACTTAAAATACGCATCTAAATTGGTTGGTAAAGGAAACGGTTACTTGCATTGGCTTGCGGCACAAGAGTCTGGATGCAACAGAGAAATCTCTGACGAGTCAGTTAGGGTGGGGTGAGATGTTCTTCCAAGTCCTCCTGAAGATCAGAGCAGTTGTCGTTATTGGAAGTGAAGCTTGCTGGAAGTTCTTTGGAGGAAGATGGAGTCGTCTCCAAGCTGTTCCAAAAGTCTGACCACTGATTGGTGGTGTTTGTGACCTTTTAACTCCACCCATCTTTGGGGAGATTTGGGTCATTTGGATACTAAACATGAAGGGGAATGAAGGCATCGGTACATTACATACACAGATCAATAATCAAAGTGTAACTGATGTTACTATGATATTGTGTTCTGATAAAGGAGAAAGAGACAAAAATGAAACACAAAACAAAATGCACTTTCATTAGTGAAGTGAAAAACAGCTAATGTTGTATACATTCTGACATCAGACCTTAAAAGGACATACTGTACAGCATTAGAACAGATATACATTAACATGCCAGGATCAGTAATTAAAGTATAACTGATGTTAATCCAGTGTTGTGTTCTGGTACATAAATACAATACATCCTTGTCAGGAAAGTAAGGAGCAAATAATTTTAAGTCTGGCAAGCCTTAACAGAAGAGACACATTACAACAGGGTTATAAGAATAAGAATCTTACAGTATCTTATCTACTTGTTTTATTAGTAAAAGGAATGTCTCATTGTGTTGTGTGGGTTGTGTTTGTGTGTGTGTGCGTGTATACGTGCTTGCGTGCGTGTGTGTGTGTGTGTGTGTGTGAGTGTGTGCGTGTTTTATGGTTGAGGGCCTTCCCTGTGAATTCACCCAGGGGGTTATCTGGTTCTCTCTCTGTGTATGTGTGTATGTGTGTGTGTGTGTGTGTGTGTGTGTGTGTGTGTGTGTGTGTGTGTGTGTGTGACACTGTGGAATGTAGCCCCCTCAAAAAAATTGTAAACTGGAAGTCTAAATGACCTGTACCAGACGCTACAGCTATTAAAAGTGAGGCTTTCCCAAGAAAAATCCATGTAAATATCCTGCACTGTCACACTGTTTTTTTCCATTTAATCCTCTCAGACTACCAGTGACTGCATTATGCATTAAACAACCACAAAATATCATGCTGTGCCTCATCAAAATATCTGTAAAATAAATGATGGTTAAAATGACACCCAGGAAGTTGGAAGTTTCTGGAGGTCCTGAGTTGGTAGCTCTCCTGAGAAGATTTGTTGTTCTAATGGTTTGTTGTGGTTTTTGACCCTCAGTGAAAACATGAATACTGTTCAAACTGAGGTTGTTGTCATGCTTGTTAAAACAAATGTGAGATAGACAACTGATAGATAGACAACAATAATTGGGAGATTTGGGGTAACATTGCGAAATGGAGATTCTGGGGATGTTATAAAGATCTCATGTTGCTTGCATTTTGTTTTATGCTCTAATGCTTCAACCTTGAATGTGAATTCTTTTCTCTATATAGTCGTGGCCTAATGGTTAGAGAGTTTGACTCCTAACCCTAAGGTTGTGGGTTCGAGTCTCGGGCCGGCAATACCACGACTGAGGTGCCCTTGAGCAAGGCACCGAACCCCCCCAACTGCTCCCCGGGCACCGCAGCATAAATGGCTGCCCACTGCTCCGGGTGTGTGTTCACGGTGTGTGTGTGTGTGTGTGTGTGTTCACTGCTGTGTGTGTGCACTTTGGATGGGTTAAATGCAGAGAACAAATTCTGAGTACTATATAATTTCTATACTTCTTGATTTACTACTTGATTTCAGGTGTAAAAAGCCCTTTTATGGCCCTTTTAAAAAATAATAATACAAAAAGATGATTGTTCATGTCCATATAAATATCATCTGCACCTCTTCAATCCAACCAAGCAGGAGTTGCACTGATTTAATGATCCAGATGACTGATAGCATCATTCATTAGTAAAACTTCACTTCGACAGGAACATATCAACACAGGATGTATGAACACACGGCATCTGCGAATCCACAGCCTTATTCACACAACTTTCAGAATAACAACCCATGTAAGTAACCTGTACAATCTCTTGAGTTAATTTCCCGTTTCCTGAAGCCTCCACGTAAAAGCAATCCCACAATTCTTCTAAAGCAGCAGTTGATAAGCCGGGCATCGTGACCGATGCGATAGGAGGGTCATGGGAAAACTTATTTAAAAGAAGTGCACAAAATGGCACCACCTCCTGGTGACATGATAACTAATTAACTATATAGATTGGAAGAAGTCTCAAAGGCTTAGCTCAAATTTGTGGATTAGAAGTCCTCATAGCTGGACTTCTGATTAGACATGGAGTGAATTCATGTCAAGAACAAGTTCAGATTCTTTTGTCCACAGCTTTCTGGTCATGGAGAGAAGTTCCTAACAGACAGTGTTATGTCTTGCACCTCACTTATTGCTTTTCTAGCTTTTGTCTCACATCAGCAAGGTACGTTCCTTTATGTAGTCCATGTATGTTTTTCCACCTCAAGATCATGTCTACGTTCATGTATTGTTTGTGTTTAATAAAATACGAATCTGCACTCACTTCCTAATATGGTGACTTTTACAGTATTATCAGTCATCTCCATGCTTAGCTTCCTCTGGCCATAATGATTTCAAACTAATTCCTCTGGGAAGCATTTTACAGTATAACAACAAAATACATTAATGCCATATCAACTTAGCAGCTTTGTAGAAATGTGATGCGTCACTACAGAGAATTCTGCTTTCTTTTTGTGCTTAGACTTCATCAGAATGAAAAGATAAATGAATATAGATGAAAACCTGATTAAGATAGAGGCCCTAGCAGAGGAGCTGAGGAACTTAAATATTAATATAAAATAAAATGTTCCTGACAAATGAAGACATCACGGATCAGACACTGTACCTAGACAGTTGGAAAGAGCATGAAGAGCCCGATGAAGAAGATCATTCATTCATTCATTCATTCATCTTCTACCGCTTATCCGAACTACCTCGGGTCACGGGGAGCCTGTGTCTATCTCAGGCGTCATCGGGCATCAAGACAGGATACACCCTGGACGGAGTGCCAACCCATCACAGGGCACACACACACACACACACACACACACACACACTCTCATTCACTCACGCAATCACACACTACGGACAATTTTCCAGAGATGCCAATCAACCTACCATGCATGTTCTTTGGACCGGGGGAGGAAACCGGAGTACCCGGAGGAAACCCCCGAGGCACGGGGAGAACATGCAAACTCCACACACACAAGGTGGAAGTGGGAATCGAACCCCCAACCCTGGAGGTGTGAGGTGAACGTGCTAACCACTAAGCCACCGTGCTCCCTACGAAGAAGATCATACTTTGTTAAATTTTATTTTTCAGAAGTTCAAGAGAACTCTGAAGCGTTTTCTTTTATTCTTTTATTCTGTTACAGCAAGCCTTGACTTAGATGAGCTCACGATTATCCTGTGCATTCGCAGAAGAGCAAGATATCTTAACCACAGGTTTAAAAAAAAGAAAATGTCTATGACTAACGCTTACTTAGAAGGGACGTGTAACCACAGCTTAGCAACAAGAAAATGTAACCATGTCAGATACATAAACATAGATGGTCATTTAAGTGTTTTGAATGATAAATCGGAAGAGGCTCTGATGTACAGAGGGTATGGCTGACAGGAAAAAACACTGGTGACAGCAAGGGTTACTGTGACCCATGAGTAATGTTCAGTGTTGTATAAAGTAGTAGAAAACAAAACTTGAGTAAAAGTACAAGTATCGTACTAGAAAAAGACTTTGGTAGAAGTGAAAGTTACCTTTTAGAATATTACTCAAGTAAAAGTCTTAAAGTATCTGATATTTACTGTACTTAAATATCAAAAGTAATTTTCTGATATTTAATGTACTTAAGTATTTGAAGTAAAAAGTAAAATTTCAGTGATTTTCTGTAGACATAAGATCAGGGGCAGTTCTAGGGTCTCATCTTTAGGGGTAAATAAAACAAGAAGAGTTTTATATTATATATTATATGACTACATAGTAAGCCAAAAGTTATGGGATTATTAAATGACAAAAGTGGGCACCAAAATTTTATGTATGATGTAATGATGTCAGTCTTGAATCAGATCAGTTCATGTATGTGTGCATTCTCTACAAACAGTGTGTCCAATGAATGCAGTCATTAATAAACTAATATTCACAAGACAAAGACCAAATCAATAAATGTTATTTTTATTTAGTATTGAATGGATTTTTTGCATTAAAGGGGTGTTAAAACACGATTTCACTTTTCTAACTTTAGCTAGTGTGTAATGTTCCTGTTTGAGCATAAACAACATCTGCAAAGTTTTAAGCAAAGGGAGATAAATGCTTTTAAATCCATTTCTAAGGACTACACGACATTCCTCCAGGGTTGCTGACGTCACTAAGCCCAATATTTACATAAACCCCTCCTCCGTGAACATTAAATAAGGGGGGCGTGGCCATTTTATATTGCTGTGGAGAAGAGTTGTTGTGGTATAGTTAGTAGGCTGGAGTGTCGTTGCCACGATGCCGACGAAACGCTGTTATTTTCATCCGGATTGCAGGTCCACTTTTGTTCAGCCTTCCTAGGGACGGGGACGTTAGGGATCAATGGTTAAAATTTATTTTTAACTCGGTCCCTCATAATTATTACCCAAATCTCGCTCTCTGTGCTGCACATTTTACGGAGGAAAGCTTTTATCTATTAAATTATTAGAAATTAAATATTAAATTTAAATTCTATTAAATTATTAAATTATAAATGATTAAATTATTATTCTATTATTATACTTAATCTGGGGAATTTTGGGAATATTCAAAATTAGAAACTTTACAGGAATTTATGGAAATTTTACAGTAATTTATGGGAATTATTTGGAAATATAGGGAAATTTATATAAATATATATATTGTATATATAAACTATATCATATACAAACATAAATAAACATTTTTTTTGGTCATAAACAGACGTGCATGTAAGGCAATACAAATTTTAAAAATGACGTCTTGACTGATTTAATTGTAAGTAGAGCTTTAACTGATTCTTTCATTGAGTAACACAAAAGTGTAATAAACATTATTATGCTTGTAATAAACATAAACTTAATAATTGTAATAAACATAATTCCCTTATGATTGCTGTAAAATGAAAGCATCCCCCACCCTTGGCCTTCTAAAAAAGTCCCAATCAAAATGTAAAATGATGCATTTTTTCCTCAAGCTTATTAGGTCTCTGCTTCTGTGGTAGTCAAGGCCTGGAAAATGGAGGTGGAAACCCCCCCCCCCCCCCCCAAGTGATATATGGAGGATTTTTTTTTATTTCAGGGGAAGTGAGGGTGTGTGGAGGGTCATCAAATTATCTGTGAATGTGGTAACACTCCTAATTTACTGCTTGATAAGTGTTAGTAAGGTAGTTATTAAGTTTAGGTATTGGGTACAATTAAGAATGTAGAATAAGGTAATGCAGAATAAGGCATTAATATGTGCTTAATAAGTACTAATAAATAGCCAATATTCTATTAATATTCATGCTAATAAGCAACTAGTTAAATGATCCTAAAATAAAGTGTTACTGTGCATGTTATAGAAGAATGCAAGTACCTTGCATTTGGCCTCAATGGCCCTCCAGTAAGCAGTGTGCTGTGTGCAAGTGACCGAGGAACACAGGGTACAAATTCAACTTAAATTGCATTAAATCTTGGTTTTAAACAAAATTATGCTGCAAAAATTTGTTTAACTACATTTAATTTCCTTGTTATGGGCAACTCTGCATTTTTTAAAAATTCCCAGTTTTTATTTCCATATATTCCCGTTAATTCCCATATATTCCCGTTAATTCCCATATATTCCCGTTAATTCCCATATATTCCCATAAATTCCCATGGAAAGTTTCCAGCCTTGAAAATTCCTGGAATTTTGTAATTCTAGCTACATCTAATAAAATAATGTTTTTTTAAAATAAAAAAGGTTCTTGAATACACTTTTGTTAATAGACAAACACTTATTGTTGTAAATTAAACAACTATTATAATTAGTACAATTAAATCTCTTAAAAATTAAGTCTCTAAAAAGTAGGAGACAACAACAAAAAAAACCATAACAGTCTGAAACGTCGTTTAACAGCCGGTTCTTGAACAGGTTCTGCTCGATCATCTTCACTAAAATTGTCTGGGTCCGATTCGGGATCAAATTGGTATGTTTTTATTGACGTCATTGTTTGTAATGCCACCAAAGCACAGACCAGTGTTGCCAGATTGGACTAAAGATTTCCAGCCCAACTACAGCTTAAAACCCACCCATTTCAAAAAATACCA